>NC_142416.1:3043750-3230000 GCF_059516105.1 Syngnathus floridae | reverse complement strand
AAAAAAGTCCAACTCCCATTCCGTATGAAAGTGATACGGTTTGCCTTCTTACTTGGTCCAGCAACCCGACTCATTTATGATGGTCATAACTAGAGATGCACCGATCCGACTTTTTCAGTTTCGATACCGATGCCGTGGCTTTGCGTATCGGTCGATACCCGATACCGATCCGATATTATGCTTGACTTCACAAGCTACATACCTCTACATGTGGAAAAATAAAATATAGCATCGGGACAAGAGAATAAACAAGTGACTTGGTCAAATACAATAATCAAGCAATGTAAACATGTCTCTACATAGTGCAATCGCACCATTCATGGCCTGGTGCTCTGAAACTTGTGCAGTCTCACCCCCTCATTAATGCTCACTTAAGCAGCAATGACAAATTCTTTGTCAAGAAGACAAGCATTTCTGCTCTGTCTGCAGTCAGTCTGTTTCGCTTGTCATTCACAGTGTTGGAAACTGTGCTGAACAATCGCTCACTTTCCACACTGGTGCAGGGCGCACAGAGATACTTTTTGGCAGTAGCAGCAAGATCAGGTAGCCGATGTTTGTTGGCTTCCCAGTAATTGTATGGGCTGTCTGATGCAGTGGTGGTTTTCTCAGCTAAATATTCATTCAGTTGAACTGCAGGGCTTGAGCTGCTTGCTGCACCTGCATCCTCACTCCCCTCTAGAATTTGCTCAAAGGCCTTCTCTGGTCGCTGTGAAGCCTCCGCTGCTCCTGCTGTACTGGTCAAGCCTCTTCAAGCTCCTTCAACAGTGCATCTTTTCAATGCTTGGTAAAGGTCTCACTTGTAAAGTATCTGAAACAGACATAGAACAGCTTAGGTGTCTATAACTTTCATATTGCCATACTTGGTATCTGGTACATAAAAGCACTAGCTCACTTCAGACCGTGATATGTTGTGATTATATCACAGTTAATATGTATGTTAGCTTAAAATATCTTACCTGTCCTTATATCTTGGGTCCAACAAAGTGGCCAGGGCGTACAGAGGCTCATCTTCTACTGAGTCAAAACATTGTTTGACAGCTTGGAGCAGGGTCTTTTTCATCGTTTTAATGCCAGCATCTGCCTCGTCTTCCTTGGTCAGGATGCACTTGAGGACAGTGATGGCTGGAATGACATCAGCAGTGGAGGCGGTGGATGAGCTTATTTTCCTGGTCAGCTCTTCAAATGGTTCCAAAACAGTGCTAGTTTTCTCCAGCAAGGCCCACTGGTTAGCAGTCAGTGTTGTGGGCAGATCATAATCCACAACATAGGCACCTAGTACGCGCTTCTGTTCCAGCAGACTCCGTATCATGAAGTAGGTGCTGTTCCATCTTGTTCTGACGTCTTGTTGTAAGCGTTTAGGTTGCATTTGCATCTGGAGTTGGACGTCAGCACCGTTGTGTGCTCCGGGGAAGTTTTTAGCTTGCAGCACAGCACTGTGAGGGGTGTGATTCCTGTCTAACCAGTGCACAGTTGAACTCAACATACACATGGGGCACACCTCCGAGCTCCAGATATCAGTTGTGAAGCTCATGGCATCTACATCTCTTAATTTTTGTGACAAGTGTTCGCACACTTTCTCATACATTTCTGACAGTGCTGTCTCAGAAAAATACTTGCGCGATGGCAAATTGTACCGTGGCTTCAGGTGCTCAAGTAAACGTCGGAAGCCCTCGTTTTCAACAACACTCATCGGTTGTCCATCCAAAACCATGAATTCCAGCACTTTCTCAGTAATTCTCATAGCTTTTGCGCTATTGCCTGGGAATTTCTCCCGTCTTTGCAGTGTATCTGCTAATGTTAACTGCTGTGTAGGTCCACCTCCCGCTCCCTTTGATCTGTCCAACTGCTGGAACTCCTGGTGCTCCGTTGCATGGTGTTTCTGGAGATGCTTAATTAAATTGGTAGTACTATAACTGGCAGTACTACCACCACCCCTGGCAACATTAGCTTTGCAGACATTACAAACTGCCGTCGACCTAGTTGGCGTGTTCAGTTTAAAGTACCTCCACACAGCTGACTCTTTCGTTCGCTCCATGTTTGCGTTTGTTTAGAAAACTCTCGTGGCATGCGGCACACGTGCTGCTGACGTATGACGTAGCCCGCGTCCCAATAGATTAAGGAAAGGATTGGCTCACAGATCGGCTGCATTTTCCGATACCCGATCTATCTATTTTGTTGATATCGGGGCCGATATCCGATCCAGATATCGGATCGGTGCATCTCTAGTCATAACTTTCTTTAATTTAAAAGAAAAAAGTGAGTGCGTACATTGCTGCGTAATGCGTTGATTAGCTTGTTAGCTTTGGTGTTGGGCTTGTGTATGTGCAGCGAAACTTGCTGCGGTGGGTGGGGGCGGTTCACTGTGATTGCCTCCCAACAGGCGCACCTGTATGTTAATCAAGCGATGGGATGTAAGCGATACGATTTGGCTTCTTACTTGGTCCAGCAACCCCACTCATTTTTGATGGTCATACACTTTCTTTAGTTTAAAAGAAAAAAAGCGAGTGTGTGCGTTGATGCGTAATGCGTTGATTAGCTTGTTAGCTTTGGTGTCGGGCTTGTGTATGTCCAGCCAAACTTGCTGCAGTGAGGGGGCGTGGTCACTGTCTATTGCACGTGCGGTTCACTGTGACTGCTTCCCGACAGGCTTACCTGTATGTCAATCAAGCGATGTGCTTTGCCTATAGAACATTTTTTTTAATTTTTTTAATTATTTATTTATTTTTTTAAATCGACCAGTAGAACCTTACTTCGGTAACGCCCCTGACCACGGTTGCCGTAATGCTGAAAGTGATGCGACCTTGTAATTTACTAGTCGTACTGGAACGTACTGAAACATTTTGGCAGAGCGCTGTGTCCAACCAGTATGGATCAACAAATTCATCAATTGATCCATATATGAGGCTCTCTGCATTATAAGGTGCACTGTGGTTTTTGGAGTAAATATCTAAGTGTATCTTATAGTGCATCACAAACACTACATCCATCTGATCCTGGTTCGGCCCCCTGGTCAAAATTTAGAACCCAATTCGGCCTGCAAGTCAAAAAGTTTGCCCAGTTTGTAAAGTTTGTAAAGAAAAGACGTGCAGATTTATATTCCAAATGAAACAACACGGCAAATAACTCATAATATAAAAGTAACAAAAATAACCACATATATTTCTCACCCTTAAAACGAATAGCCCCAAGGCATTGCCACAATCTAAGACAGTTTGCTTCCTGTCAACCCCGCCGGTGTTCAAATTCACTGCGGGTTTTATAGCTTCCCACTGCAATGCATGGTAATACAGGGACTCTTGTGCATCACTTCCCCTTTCCTTGCAACAACAGAAGTCTATGCAATCGCCTACGCGCAAATACTACTGGCATAAGTTCCACAACATCCAATAAAATGGCTGCAAGATGTAAACATAATAAAAATAACATTAACAATAATGGGGTGGCAAAGCTTGAAAGCGAGATTTAAACTGGTGATACGCAAGGTTAAGTAGTTCCTTTGCGTCACCTGCTCTCGTCACTATGTACTACGAGATAGGCAGCACATAGTGTCAAATGTTACAATGCAATACGGTACAAAACCCAAAACAAACGTTTATTTTTAGAATCAATATACAGTATTGTTTATCACAATTATATTCGTCACCTCAGTGCTATTGCATGCATCCTCCACACAGCCACTCATGGAAACAGAAAAGTAATTTAGTCCAACTGCAGGTGAGCGAGAGCTCAGGATTTTATGAAACTGCGCGCTGGCACTCGTGGGAAATGTGGTTATGGAAAACATTATGGCGCCATAATCAACAAAGACTGTCTCCTGTCTGGTGCTCCTTTTAAGACTGCATTACAGTCGATGTCACACTAATAGGTCAGGCATTATTTTTGTGTTCAATAGTGTTTAGCAATGTTTATGTGTGGAAATGTTAAGTGTTTGAAAATGTTATTTTCTGATTACAACTTTTGGTGATTTTAAGATTTTTGTCAAGGTACTATTTCGGAACATACTGTATGTATAGTATTGTAAAAAAAGTAAAATTATAAACATTGGTTGTGGACGATGAGTGGGTTCAATACTCACCCCTGGTAACCTTGAGTAAGTTTCCTTGAGCAAGACACTGAACCCTAAATTGCTTCCAGTGGAGCCAAGCAGCACCTAGCATGGCAGCAGCCTCGCACTTGTGGAATATCTTAATTTCGTTGTATACCAGTTATACAATGACAATAAAAGCATTCTACTTCTTCTGTTACCTGAGCCATCAGCACGTGTTACGACATGTCACAATACCAATCATGGCTCAGGTTGTGAATGTTAAGTGGAGATACATTTGTACTGGCCCGGTCTGGCAAGCGTCTATAACTACCTGGCCCAACACCCTTCCCATATGTTGCTGATATACCTGCCCTTACCTGGACACCTGCTCCACGCTGCGTCCCAGCCTCGCCTAACAGAGTTGCCTTTTCTATTTATTTTTTCCTGCCAAATACCGCTATTTGTTAATTATGGTGTGTCATTTTTTGATGGCTAAAAGGAAAGGTATTATATTTATACTGGCACCTGGTGAAACAAAACCTAAAATTACAGTCATATAGTAAGTATAGTATTCTTGTCAAATTACTTATATTCTATTCATTAAATACAGAATTCAAAAACACAAGCTCTTTCAAAGTAGCCTGTTTTTGGAGTGACACACATATCATCGGCGACAATCAGTATAAATTCTGGATCAACGATACAATTTTTAAATCTGATTTATTTTCCAAATAGATCAGTGTAGATCATGTTTCATTGAAACACCATACTTTGGGAATTTGGGCCACTCAAAATTCAAGGATTCACACCTCTTAGATTGTCGTGTACGTTATCGGCTTCTTGCGCGTGGTGGGCGTGTCACAAGTCTGGACAGGAGAATTGGCATACCTTTAAAGTGCCCAGGTCAGGTATGTTTAATAAAATACAATAAAAAAAGCTTTGGAGCGAATGGGAGAATATACCTATGTTAAGACATTTGAAAAAGGATATCAGCTGAGAGGTCAAATGTGATGAAACCCAGATCACTGCGCTCTCTGGGTCCAGTGAAGTCATCAACATTTCTCCTGTTAAAAAAATAGATACATATATTTTGCCATTTCATCACAAAGCACGAACAAAATGAAACACAACATGAATAATTAGGACCCGAGCAATGACCGCTGATATTAAGGGCCAAAACTGTTTCAACAACTTTACAATTTAAATGAGATAAACAGTTTGAAGAACACTTTTCACAAATCTAGGTGAAACAAAATCAGGCCTGCTTCCTCAGGTTGTGTTAAATAGTGACAACCAGGTCAACTCAGCTCTATAAACCAAGATGCCTGTGCATTGCTGGTCAAAAGTAATGTGGTATAACGAAGTTACCTATCTACCGTAATTTCTGGACTATAAGCCGCTCCTGATTATAAGCCGCACCAGCAAAAATTTGAGGAAAATTTTGTTTTATTCATAAATAAGCTGCACCGTACTAAAAGCCGCATGTGCACGTGAGTTATTTACAAAGAAAGACGGGACACAAAAAGCCTTTTTAATAACATACTTTAACATTTTTTTCCAAACACTGCCTGTGACGCAGCAATAATATCGCAGCAACACGGAAATAATAGGGCTGGATAAAAAAACATATCGGCAAAAGTCACTGAGACGCGGCGGCGGTAACAAAGCAGCAACACGGTAGCACAGCACTAACAGGGCTGGTTAAAAAAATACCAGGAAAAGTCACTAAGAGTCCTTCATCTTCCTCCTGTGCACTGAAACCATTGAAGTCTACCTCCACATTGTCCGACTGGAATACTTGATACTTCGCCAAACACTTTCTCAGTCTCTCTTTCGTCGTCGCTTTTATGCATTTCTTCTAGCATTTTCCATGATGAGGGTCAGTTCATGGTAATTTTATTCATGCACAAAGAGCTATGTTACATTAAACTAGCGAGCTACACGTCTCCAGAGTAGGCGTGACCATGAAATAAATAAAGAAAAGGGTGACGCAACAAGATGCCATCAACAGTAGCCCGGTGCCCCCTAGTGACCGGAAAAAAACTCTACAATGCATAAGCAGCTGTAGTTGATACGTTAAGAGCCAAATCGACTGCCTTTAATTTAAAAGCGGCATCTTATCCATTTCTTTTGTCCCCCATAATGAGGGTTTCTGTATAAAAGCTTCCTTTCTTCAGTCATGTCCGTCTTGATTTCGTTCTGTCAATTCTTTGTGCGAGTTATACGGCACTATTTGCCTGGCGGATGGACATGTGATCTACACACCACTCTTCTCCCCAGTGACCGTGTCACACATCCCTCCGCCCAGAAAAGCGGTGCCGCACAACAGCGGTCCACAGCCCTTTTATGAGTGTATAAAAGTGATCAAGTTATCACAAAAATCACAATAAATCAATAGATACGCCACACCGGATGACAAGCCTCTGGGTTCAAAACTTGAACAAAAAGTAGCGGCTTAGTGAGGTGTGAGGTGCCCTCACGCTTCAAGAGCTCCACCATCATACAGGTGGCCAAGAAGCCCGCCATCACAGGTTTGAATGACTATAGACCTGTCGCCCTGACATCTGTGGTCATGAAATCTTTCGAGAGGTTAGTGTTGAACCACCTGAAGGACGTCACGGGCCCCCTGCTTGACCCCCTCCAGTTTGCCTACTGGGCAAATAGGTCGGTGGACGATGCGGTCAACATGGGACTGCACTACATCCTGCAGCACCTGGACACCCCAGGAACATACACCAGGATCCTGTTTGCGGACTTCAGCTCGGCGTTCAACACCATCACTCCTGACATCCTCCAACAGAAGCTCATCCAGCTCGCGGTGCCTGCCTCCACCTGTCAGTGGATCACCAGCTTCCTGACCAACAGGAGACAGCGTGTGAGGCTGAGGACCATTACATCCGACGCCCGGACCTCCAATACTGGCGCTCCTCAGAGGTGCGTCCTCTCCCCACTGCTCTTCTCTCTCTATACTAACGATTGCTCCTCAGGTGACTCTCCTGTGAAGCTCCTGAAGTATGCAGACGACACCACTCTCATCGGACTGATCCGTGACGGTGATGAGACTGCGTACAGACAGGAGGTGGAGCGGCTGGTCCACTGGTGCAGCCAAAACCACCTGGAGCTGAACCCGTTGCAGTCTGTTCGAACTACTCCCCTCTAGACAGAGCTCTATAGAGCGCTGTACGCCAAAACCAGCAGACACAGAGATAGCTTCTTCCCCAGGCTGTCGCTCTGATGAACTCACACTACTCTTAGAGTCTCAGAGTTATTGCTGTGCAATAACATCCTGCTCTCCACGCCTTTTTTGAATTGTCTATATATATGTGTACCATGTGTCCACTCTGCATCTATTGCAGCCTGGTCATCCTAGAAGAGGGTTCCTCCCATCTGTGGTCTCTTCTCAAGGTTTCTCATTTCCCCTAGTTGGAGTTTTGAGTTTTTAAAGTCCCAATGATCATCACACACACATCTGGGTGTGGTGAAATTTGTCCTCTGCATTTAACCCATCC
This sequence comes from Syngnathus floridae, assembly GCF_059516105.1. Taxonomy (NCBI): domain Eukaryota; kingdom Metazoa; phylum Chordata; class Actinopteri; order Syngnathiformes; family Syngnathidae; genus Syngnathus; species Syngnathus floridae. The sequence goes on along the minus strand of NC_142416.1, from coordinate 3,222,464 downwards.
CCGTGTGATTTTGATCCATCCCCTGGGGGAGAGGGGAGCAGTGAGCAGCAGCGGTGCCGCGCTCGGGAATCATTTGGTGATCTTTCCTTGCCCTCCTGGGAGTTTAAGATCAGGGGATGTTTGAGAATATTTGTCAATTTTCGCACATGTCCTGAGTGTTGTTAGTCACCTAAATGTTGAACAGAGGAAGTCATTCCTTGTTTGACACGCTCAAACATGGTGAATAAAAATTCTTGAATTTTGAATCTTATAGTCCGGAAATTACGGTATACAGTAATCCCTCGCTACATCGCTATTCGTTTATCACGGTTTCACTACATCGCGGATTTTTTTACAAATTAAAAAAACATTTTAAAATCAAAATAAAACTTCTAAATTGAGGAATTATGGCATGAAACTTGCTCATACGCCAGCAGAAGGCAAAGAGTTCCCACACAATTGCAGTCCGTACACTTGTACATTTTTATAAAAAAAAAATTGTTATAATAATAAGAGTGCTAAAAACATATTTAGTGTTGTACTTTGTTATAGAAAAATTGTTATGATAATAAAACTGTTCTAAAAACATATTTACATACATATTCAGCCGTGCTTTGATTTGTGGTAGGTAGATTTATTTTGAAGGCCGTTTTCAGGCGATACCACTTCCTGTTTTACGTCCGTGTACATGTGTTGGTTACAGTGGTACAGGAGTCATTGATGATGTAAGTGGGTCTCCTAACAAGAGAAATGCACGATGGCATGTGTCTAACCTTTAGGACAATGTAGTATTGCTCCAAATGTTAGTTTACATTGCTTTAGAGCAGGGATGTAAAACTCATATTTTTCGCGGGCCACATTGTAGTCATAGCTTCTTTCGGAGGGCCATTATGAGTCAACCCAAATAAATGTATGAGCACCTCACATTATATACAGTAAAAGCTACAAAAAAAACCTGACAAATAACTCGTTTTCAAATCAGACGAGTAAAAACTGGTCAAATATTTAAAAAAAAGATATTAAAAGTGAAGACAATTTGCAATTCTCGTAATGACACGTATTTGATGCGCAATTTGTCTTCACGGGCCGCATAAAATGATGTGGCGGGCCATATCTTGCCCCCGGGCCTTGAGTTTGACACCAGTGCTTTTTAAGGATATAATTATACGTGCACACCAAATCAATAAAGCAGACATAACTAGACATTTTTATATATGGTAATGATAAAGGTTTTTATAACTTCATGATCTGATATGTATTTCTGTGGACTTTGAAATAAATGCTTTTTGATATATTGCCTGAAGAGGACAATGACCCTTAAGGAACTATTTAATGCATGCCCGATGTTATTATAAATCACGGACACTGCTCAAGGTGTCTTAGAATGTTCTGTACTTGATTATATCTTATGTTTTGATTAATGCTTGATGTGACATCGTATTTTGCCTCATGCTAGATGCCAGCCTTGGATTACTACTGAAGGTTCTGGACAGAAGAAAAATGTTTTGACTATTAATGAAAAAATATGGTTGGAAGCATGCATGATTAAACTAAGAATGTGACAAAGTAAGCAAGTACATAGAGTGTCAAAAGAACAAACAAACAAATGCATGGTAAGTGGTGAGTAAGAACTTTACATAGTCAGGGAACATGAACAAATTGATTATATCACACCCAAAACGTCACATAAGTCCGTACAGAATGACAAAATTGGAAGGATGAAGAACGGACAAGGTGCGACAGTTGGTGAAGTGGATGTATGGGCAAGAATGGAGGAGAATGTTGACAGGAGGGTAACTTGGAGATAAAACCAGTAGGTGCCAGAGGGAGAACGCCAGGAGGGAGACAGCCAAGAACCCGGCCAAAGGTGATCGCCAAGGCCAAAAGACGGGAAGGAAAACAACAGCCCCCACCAAGTTAAGCACACCAAATCGCCCATAATCAGCACCCATCCCCACGGAACCAGCTCTCACCAAACCAGCACCCACTCCCATGGAATCAAACTCTTCTGCGAACTTGCCCCAACCCCCTGGACTCATCACCCATCGGCCCACAGCAGCATGTGCAACTAAATATAAGCTGATCAAAGAACCTTGAACATTGCCTTTTCTGAATGGAGACTTTCTGCTCGAGCATTGTCGCACGAAAGGCATTGTATTGTATTTTTTTCTGAAAACAGAGCTTTCTGAACAAGAATTGTGATTGAACTCAACCAACCTGTGTAAGTCTAAACTTTGTTTCTGTGTCTTAGTCTTTTCCTAAAACTGAAGAAAGAGAACGAACTCTGTGAGTAAATTGGATAACAGGTGATTGGCTCTGCCTTTTGCCGTGAGGCGCGGATAGCGCGCTTCCCAAATTGTGGACAGAATCCAACAGTGTCACTGAAGTAAGCTACTACTTGTCGATCGCATGACATCTTAAAAAAACATTTTTTCTATAGGCTAGAATCCATCCCATCGCTTGATTGACATACAGGTTGGGAGGCAATCACAGTGAAGCGCACATGCGCAATAGACAATGACCACACCCAAGTATGGCTGCGCATACACAAACCCAGCGCCAAAGCTACCAAGCTAATCAATGCATTATGCATCAACGCGCGCACTCGCTTTATTCTTTTAAACTAAAGAAAATTTATGACGATCAAAAGTGAGTGGGGTTGCTGGACCAAGTAAGAAGCCAAACACGCACTTTCATACGGAATGGGAGTTGGACTTTTTTTTTTTTTTTTTTTTTCCATTGACTGGGTTGACATTCCCTTTAGCACAGCTTCATCTAGTGGATGCATAACACAACCGGAGTCAACCCCAGTTTGATGCAGTAGCCTCTATTCTATGCGCCTTTTAATTCGGTGCGCCCTGTATATGAAAACATTACTAAAATAAAATATTCAATGAAGGTGTGTCTTATAATCCAGTGTGCCTTACAGTGCGGAAAATACTGTAGGGTTGCTATGTTTGTCATTAAATCTGTTAATATATACGTATTTGGTCATTAATGTTATATTGTATTCTTGGTTGCGTAGCTTAATTGAATTCTTCCAGTTTTTTTTACCATGCTTTGGCAACGACAAGTCACAGTAAGCAGGCTTGCTATGATTGTCATTAACTCTGTTAAGATTTATATGGCCATTAATGTTATGTTGTATTGTTTTTTCTGTAAAGCCACCACAGAAGTCCGCACGCAAATCCTCATTCACTCTCGTCAAACAAGGGAAAATAGGGAAAATAGAGACTGCTGAAAAAACAGATGACAGGGACGTGACCAGATTTATTGTACACTCTACAGCTCTTTTCTGAAGTCCAAGTGATTTACGTAACAAAGTTTTAGAAAATTTAGGCTAAGCCAAATTATATAACGAGATGGTGAAGTCAGTGAGTCAGTGTGAGCAGTATGTGTGTGAGCTAACTTATGTTGTCAGCGCATTTGCCTAATAGGCTACCTATTTTGTGCTGCTTTTCCCTGACATTTGTTCTTGTTGTGAAATTGAAAAGAAAAATATCGTAGATTAACTTGCAAAACTTGAAGAACTCCTCAGATGGGCAAGGATGAGGATCAAACCATCAAAATGCCACAGTCTGTCAATCCGGAAGGGAGTCAGGAATGACCTCCTCATCTTCCTAAAAATGGATGGAGGAAAGATTCCTACATTGGCTGAACAACCAGTCAGAAGCCTGGGAAGGCATTATACAGCAGAGCTGTCTGATATGCATATGCCTGCCACCATCATGCAGCAGTTTACGAACGAGCTTGTGAGGATTGACAAGTGCCACCTCCAGGGAAGCTTAAAGTCTGGTGTTACCAATTCACCCTTTATTAGCACCTCATGTGGCCCCTAAAGCTGTGTGAGCTCACCTCATCCACAGTTATGAAGATGGATGCTAAAGCCAACAGCTTCATATTCAAGTGGCTTGGGCAACCCCGAAGCCGCTCCAATATCGGCTTGTTTGGGAAGACCACACTGCAGCTGCCACGAAAGTCTATCAACCTAGGGTCCAGACAAGAGAAGGTGAGGTTCGTCCTAATTAAGGGACTCAACTGCCCCGTTTGTAAGAAACACCAAGACACCAGTGCGAACAGGACGCAAGTGGAAAGCAGAGGAGGCTGTTGACCAGGCCACCAGCAGGCTGATGCACGATGAGTTGATAGGCAGGTTACAGTAAGGGAGAGCAGGCTTGGGATGGGGAACAGCCTCTAGTTTTGGTCCAAGGCTACAAGAAGGGAAAGAGCTGGTGATTGAGGAGGTGAGCAGGCATGAGGAAGAGCCATATAAGTTCAAGGCACTCAACCAGCCACAGCAAGGACGATGGACGACTTGGGAAGGAGTGATTAACAGGACCATCAAGTGGTCCGACTTGTGAAAGATGCCTCAAGCAAAGCAGACTTTCCTCATTCGGGCCACGTACAACACTCATCTCAGCCCAAGGAATCTGAGCCAGTGGTATGGCTCAGAGGAAAGCTGCTGGCTCTGCAACTCCCTAAACCCAAGCCTACAACATATCCTGTCCAGTTGCAAGATGGCACTGGCACAGGGTAGGTATAGGTGGCGGCATGATCTGGTTCTGCAGAAGCTGGCAGAAGTTCTTGAAGCGCAGAGAATGGATGCAGCGAAACACCTTCCAAGATACGGACTTTCATCCGCTTTGTTGGACAAGGGGCCGGTGCTCAGACCGTCAGCCAGAGGCAGAGATCCCCACTGCTAACACCTGGATGAAGCTAGAACTTAAGGGAGGCTCTTGATCAGAAGCTCAAGTTCCCACCAGAGATTGTCACCATCTTTCTGAGGCCGGAGGCCAGACGTCATCCTGAGGTCCCATGCAGTTAAAACTGCGATCCTGGCAGAGCTAACTGTCCCCTGGAAGGGAGGAATGGAGACTGCCTCTGAAAGAAAGAGGGACAAATACACCGACCTAGTAGCCGAGTGCCAAGAAGCTGTCTTTACCCTGTGGATGTTGGCTGCAGGGGTTGTTGGAACATCCATCCAGCCCCTCCTCAGGAAGATTGGAGTGTCTGGGACAGAGCTGAAGAGGGCATGTATGGACCTGGCAGAAGAAGCGGAAAGAGCCAGCTTCTGGTTGTGGTTGCGTAGGAAGGACAGGTCATGGCAGAAAGAGAGGTCCTTGGGGTGGCTGCAGGGGGCGGAAAGGACGTCTCCCTGGCGTTGCTCCACCACCATGAGATGTTCCGGGATTAATGGAGCGAAACATCAATGAAGGGTGGCTCCCAGATGATGACCCTGCTGTTGCTCCACCACCATGAGATGTTACGGGATTAATGGAGCGAAACATCAATGAAGGGTGGCTCCCGGCTGATGACACTGCAGTTACCCCGTTGGCACCGTCAGAGTTAGTAGTAGTAGTTTGGGTGGGGGGGCGACTTATACTGTAATTATTCACAAATTTTTACTTGATCATTAAAACATTACTGACTTATAAGTATAGTTGATCACTTCACTTGTTATTTTAACTTTAAACCGCATGAGGGCGCACTATGGCTGTGAAATAATCGGAGCCTCACTGACAATGAGTTCCATTCACTGACTTCCAGAGTCAGGAGATTTTATGATTTGGAGTGACAGATGGTTTCATAAACTTGTTATTTATGTTATAGTTATTTGATATATAATTTATTTAGAGTAGCAACGTCTATGTTGTTAGACTTCAGTAGTTTCCGATTGTCTAGCAAGGCCGTGAAGGCAGCAAGGGGGAAACGGGAAGAGCGATCCAGGGCGCTTGCTTATAGCAGTCATATGTTGAGGTCTTTTTTTGTGAAATAAAGAGCCGGTTACCAAACCCACGCCTGGTACTTTGGTAACGCTACAATGTAGTTATATACGTAGATCTGTGGAATAATTGGAGCCGCAACTGACGACAAGGCTGACAACAAGGCTGACAACAAGGCTGACGTCAGCGGCGCACGTAGTTCCGGAGTGAACAGCTAAACATCGTTATATGGGCCAGTGGAATAATTTGAACTGCAACTGACGACGAGTCCGACGTCAGCGGCGCGACGCACACGCGCCGGTGTGTACATAGAGAAGAATTCGATTCGATGGATTTAATGATTTGGAGTGACTGATGGCTTGATAAAATTGTTGTTTATATTGTGGAATAATTTGAACTGCAACTGACGAGTCCGACTTCAGCGGCGCGCTGCACACGCGGCATTCTTTACATAAAGGACGAAGAATTCGATCGATAGATTCATTGATTTGGAGTTACAGATGGTTTGATAAAATTGTTGTTTATAATATAGTTATTTGATAAATAGTGTACACGTCATTATGTGGGCCTGTGGAATAATTTGAACAGCAAATGACGAGTCCGACGTCAACGGCGCGCCGCACACGCGCCGTTGTTTACAGAAAGGAGGAAAAATTCGATGGATTCAATGATTTGGAGTGACACAGATGATTTGATAAACATATTATTTATGTTATAGTTATTTGAATAACTGTTAATGTTAGGTCAGGCCCGTTCTCAGCTCCTCGTTTGTGTTTATGTCACGTTAGCATACCGTATTGTTGACTGACGTTGGACTTGTTTACATAAAGGAGGACCAACTCGATCGATGGCTTTAATGATTTTGAGTGACACAGATGGTTTGATAAAGGTGTTATTTATGTTATGGTTATTTGAATAATTGTTATTGTTACATCAGCTCTCAGTTCTCAGCTTCTCGTTCGTGTTTGTCACGTTAGCATACCGTTTCGTTTAGCCTGTTTTTGCTGGTTCATGTCTGTACTTTGTGTTGGATTTTGTCAAATATATTTCCCCAAAATGCGACTTAAACTCCGGTGCGACTTATATATGTTGTTTTCCCCTTTATTGTGCATTTTATCGCTGATGCGACTTGTACTCCGAGCGACTTTTAGTCCGAAAAATACGGTATTACACAAAATCACTGTCTCACTGTTGCACTCCATTATGTGAATGAAGGCCAACTCAGACAGAAAGTACTATATACCCCGGCAGTTTAAGAGTGACAGAGCGGTCCTGTTGTGGCTGACGAAATAAAGGAGGTAGTTGTAGAGTTTGGAATAAGAGAAAAGGTCATAGCTATAAACAGCTGATAATGAAGCTAATATGGAAGCGGCTACAAATAAGGAAGATTGGATGCTATGCGCACACACTTCATCTCGGTGCACAGAAGGTGTACGTCTCTTATCAATCTCCGAGCTGTCAGCGAGGAACCGAGATCCAGTAGTTTGGATCACGAGGTCTTCCACCATGAAGCATGTAGTTGAGGAGAAGCAGATGCTATGCCCAAACACTTAACCTCAGTGCACAGAAGGTGTACAATCTCTAACCAATCGCCAAGTGGTCAGCGAGGATCCGAGATGCAGTAGTTTGGATCAAGAGGTCTTCCGTCCTGAGGCATGTGGTTGAGGAGAAGCAGAAACTTTTGGGTAGTAGGACACAAAGCCTAATTGGTTCAGGATAATTAGACAGGATTTTTTTGCTTTTTAATTTAATGCAATCCACTTGGTCCTTTTTCCACATGTTTCAGGGATGACAGTGCATACTGTTATCTTGGATGTAAGGACCCGCTGGACCTCGCTATACCTTAAGGACGAAAGATTTGTTGAAATGTACCCAGACATACAAGCTGCATTCTTGGACCCACAAACGAAAAAACGAATGAAACTAGGTCAACAAGTGGATTGACTGTAATTATAATGACACTAAGTTTATAACTTAATTCATCTTAAGACAAAATCCATCCATCCATCTTCTTCCGCTTATCTGGGGTCGGGTCGCGGGGGCAGCTTTAGGAGTGACTCCCAGACTTCCCTCTCCCCAGCCACTTCATCCAGCTCATCCCAGGGGATCCCAAGGCGTTCTCAGGCCAGCCAAGAGACATAGTCTCTCCAGCGCATCCTGGGTCGTCCACGGGGTTTCCTGCCGGTGGGAGGCGTCCAGGAGGCATACTGATAAGATGCCCACGCCATCTCATTTGGCTCCTCTCAACGTGGAGGAGCAATGGCTCTACTCCGAGTCTCACCCGGATGACCGAGCTTCTCACCCGATCTCTAAGGGAGAGCCTGGACACCTAGCGGAGGAAACTCATTTCGGCCGGTCGTATCCAGGATCTCGTTCTTTCCATCACAACCCATAGCTCGTGACCATTGGTGAGGGTAGGAGAGTAGACTGACCGGTAAATTCAGAGCTTTTTACCTTTTGGCTCAGCTCTCTCTTCACCACAACAGACCGGTACAGATCTATCTAACCACTGCCCCTACCCCTTTGGATAATTTGGCGGGAATTACAAAATTGAAAATTTTGAATATTTAGTAGCATAGTTTTCAAAATATAAGTCGCGTTTTTTTCATAGTTTTGGTGGGGGGCAACTTATACCGAGGAGCGACTTATGTGAATTTTTTCATTAATTTTCAAAATTCAAAAAAAAAAAAAAGCGAAACTGCTATAAACAAACCACGATGTAGCAAGGGATTACTGTGATTTGAATTTCAAGTGACGTCAGTGGTGCGGCGCAGCGGTTGTTTACATAAAGGACAAAGATTCGATCACTGGATGACGAAGATGATGAAGGGCCCCACGTACTACCAGCATCATTAGCAGATTTGTTTCTAAGTGACATGGAGAACAAAGAGTTTGAAGGATTTAATGATTTGGAGTGACACAGAAGGTTTGAAAAGCTATTATAGCTATTCGCACGCTCGGTCCTACTCTACGGAGCTCTCTTTCACCTCCGTGGATGGAAGTCAGGGGCTGGCGCTCAGCCGGGTGGCTGTCCGGGGGCGGTGGATGGGGCTCGGACATGGCTTTTACGCACGCCCAGTCCTACTCTACGAAACTCTCTTTCACCTCCATGGATGGAAGTCGGGGACCGGCCCTCGACCGGGTGGCTGTCCGGGGATGGTGGATGGGGCTCGGACATGGCTTTTACGCACGGCCGGTCCTATTCTATGGAGCTCTCTTCCACCTCCGTGGCTGGAAGTGCCCCCTCCGGGGATGGAAGTCCACGCCGCCACACGCCTGGAAGTCCACGCCGGTGCTTGAGGCCGTGTGGTGAACTCTTTATGTTATAGTTATTTTATATATTTTATTTCGTATAGCAACTTGTTTATGTTTTTATCGTTACAATTCAGTAGTTGTTGGCTCATTGAACTCTTGTTTTGTTAAATAAAGAGCCGTTTACCAAACCCACGTCTTTCCTTGTACTTTGTTAACGCTATAATATAGTTATATACTAGATCTGTATTTGACAAAGGACGAGGAATTTGATCGATGGAATTAATAATTTGGAGTGACACAGATGTTTGATAAAAATTATTGCTTATATAACAGTTATTTGATATATAATTTATATATCGTTATATGGCCCTGTGGAATATTTTGAAGTGCAACCGCCGTCAGCGGTGCGCACCCATTGTTGACATGAAGGACGATCGATGGATTTAATGAATTGGAGTGACAGATGCGATGGGTCCTGACTGTTGCTTGTGTCTATTCACCAAACGGCAGCTCAGAGTACCCACCCTTCTTGGAGTCCCTGGAGGAAGTGCTGGAGAGCGCTCCTTCTGGGGATTCCATCGTTCTACTGGGTGACTTCAATCCTCACGTGGGCAATGACAGTGAGACCTGGAAGGGCGTGATTGGGAGGAACGCCCCCCCCTCCAATCTGAACCCGAGCGGTGTTCTGTTATTGGACTTCTGTGCTCGACACGGATTTTCTATAATGAAAACCATGTTCAAACATAAGGGTGTCCATGTGTGCACTTGGCATCAGGACACCCTAGGCAGCAGTTTGATGATCGACTTTGTAGTCGTGTCATTGAATTTGCGGCCGCATGTTTTGGACATTCGGGTGAAGAGAGGGGCAGAGCTGTCAACTGATCACCACCTGGTGGTGGGTTGGCTCAGATGGTGGGGGAAGATGTCGGCCAAACGCTCTGTGAGGGTCTGCTGGGAACATCTGGAAGAATCCCCTGTAAGAAACAGCTACAACTCCAACCTCCGGCAAAGCTTTTCCCACGTCCCGTGGGAGGCGGGTGACATTGAGTCCGTGTGGACCATGTTCCGTGCCTCCATTGTTGAGGCGGAAGACCAGAGCTGTGGCCGTAAGGTCGTTGGTGCCTGTCGTGGCGGCAATCCCCGAACCTGCTGGTGGACACCGGCGGTAAAGGGTGCAAACAAGCTGAAGAAGGTTTCTTATCGGGCTGTTTTGGCCTGCAGGACTCCGGAGGCAGCTGACAGGTACTGGATGGTCAGGCGGAACGCGGCTTTTGCCCGGGCGTGGGAGTTTGGCGAGGCCATGGAGAATGACTTCCGGGCGGCATCGAGGAAATTCTGGTCCACCATCTGGCGTCTCAGGAGGGGGGGAGCAGTGAAACGTCAACACTGTTTAGAGTGGAGATGGCGTGCTGCTGACCTCGACTCGGGACGTCGTGAGTCGGTGGGAAGAATACTTCGAAGACCTCCTCAATTGGAAGCAGGGCCTGGAGACTCTGACGTGGGCTCTCCAATCTCTGGGGTCGAAGTCACTGAGGTAGTTAAAAAACTCCTCGGTGGCAGGGCCCCGCGGGAGGATGAGATCCGCCCGGAGTTCTTAAAGGCTCTGGATGTTGTTGGGCTGTCATGGCCGACACGCCTCTACAACATTGCGTGGACATCGGGGACAGTGCCTCTGGATTGGCAGACTGGGGTGGTGGTTCCCCTCTTTAAGAAGGAGGACCGGAGGGTGTGTTCCAATTACAGGGGAATCACACTCCTCAGCCTCCCTGGTAAGGTCTATTCAGGGGTGCTGGAGAGGAGGGTCCATCGGGAGGTCGAACCTCGGATTCAGGAGGAGCAGTGTGGCTTTCGTCGTGGCCGTGGAACAGTGGACCAGCTTTACTCCCTCGGCAGGATCCTCGAGGGTGCATGGGAGTTCACCCAACCAGTCCACGTGTTTTGTGGAGTTGGAGAAGGCGTTCGACCGTGTCCCTCGGGAGGTTCTGTGGAGGGTGCTTCGGGAGTACAGGGTGCCGAGCCAACTGATAAGGGCGGTTTGGTCCCTGTATCACCGATTCCAGAGTTTGGTCTGTATTTCCAGCAGTAAGTCGGATTCGTTCCCAGTGAGGGTTGGACTCCGCCAAGGCTGCCATTTGTCACCGATTCTGTTCATAATTTTTATGGACAGAATTTCGAGGCGCAGCCAAGGCGTTGAGGGGGGTCCGGTTTGGGGACCTCAGTATCGCATCTCTGCTTTTTGCAGACGACGTGGTGCTGTTGGCTTCTTCAGTTCTTGATCTCCAGCTCTCACTGGAGCGGTTCGCAGCCGAGTGTGAAGCAGTCGGGATGAAGGTCAGCACCTCCAAATCCGAGTCCATGGTCCTCGGTCGGAAAAGGTTGGAATGCCCTCTCCGGATCGGGAATGAGATCCTGCCCCAAGTGGAGGAGCTCAAGTATCTTGGGGTCTTGTTCACGAGTGAGGGGAGGATGGAGCGCGAGATCGACAGGCGGATCGGTGCAGCGTCGGCAATAATAGGGACTCTGTACCGGTCCGTCATTGTACAGAGAGAGCTGAGCCAAAAGGCAAAGCTCTCAATTTACCGGTCGATTTACGCTCCTACCCTCACCTATGGTCACGAGCTATGGGTCGTGACCGAAAGAACGAGATCCCGAATACAAGCGCCCGAAATGAGTTTTCTCCGCAGGATGTCCGGGCTCTCCCTTAGAGATAGGGTGAGAAACTCGGTCATCTGGGAGAGACTCAGAGTAGAGTCGCTACTCCACAACGTTGAGAGGAGCCAGATGAGGTGGCTCGGGCATCTCATACGGATGTCTCCTGGATACCTCCCTTGGGAGGTGTTCCGGGCATGTCCCACCGGTAGGAGACCCCGGGGTCGACCCAGGGCGCGCTGGAGAGACTATGTCTCTCAGCTGGCCTGGGAACGCCTTGGGATACCCCGGGATGAACTGGATGAAGTGGCTGGGGAGAGGAAAGTCTGGGAGTCCCTCCTAAAGCTGATGCCCCCGCGACCCGACCCCAGATAAGCGGAAGAAGATGGATGGATCGACTTCCGGTTTATTCGGGTCACTTTCGTTTTGATTTAGGTCACTTCCGTTTTGATTTGGGGCACTTCCGGTTCAATTTGGGTCACTTCCAGTTCGATTTGGTGCACTTCCGGTTCACTTCTTGTTCATTTTGGGGCACTTCTGGGTCAATCCAAGATGGCCTGTGGAACTGGGGATGTAGGGATGAATTGGGTAAGCATCGTGGAAGTGTGGGTGAAGGGGGTGAATAAGGTTAACAAAGTGAATAAAGTTGGAATGGGTTGAAAAATGTACAAACCGGATTCGGTTGAAGTTGGGAAATTGTGTAAAATGTAAATAAAAACAAAATACAATGATTTGAAAATCCTTCTCAACCCATATTCACTTGAATACACTACAAAGGTAACATATTTAATGTTCAAACTGATAAACTTAATTGTTTTTGTGCCAAATAATAATTAACTTCGAATTTCATGGCTGCAACACTTCCAGCAAAAGTTGGGAAAGGTGGCAAAAAATACTGAGAAAGCTGAGAAACGCTCATCAAAAACCTATTTGGAACATCTCACATGTGATCAGGCTAATTGGGTACCATGATTGGGTATAAAAGGAGCCTCCCCAAACATGCTCACTCATTCACAAGCAAGGATGGGGGGAGGTTCACCGCTTAGTCCACAACTGCGTGAAAAAATAGTTTAAGAACAACATTTTTCAAAACAAAATTGCAAAGAATTTAGGGTTTTCAACATCTACGGTCCATAATATCATCAAAAGATTCAGAGAATCTGGTGAAATAACTGCACGTAAGCGCCACGGCCGGAAACCAAGACTGAATGACCATGACCTTCGATCCCTCAGACGGCACTGCCATATAAACCAAGACGAGTGTGTAAAGGATATCACCAAATGGGCTCAGGAAAACTTCAGAAAACAACTGTCAGTAAATACAGTTCTTCACTACATCAGTAAGTGCGGTTTAAAACTCTACCATGCAAGGCAAAAGCCGTTTATGAACAACATCCAGAAACGCCGCCGGGTTCTCTGGGCCGACCGAGCTCATGTAAAATGGACTGATGCACAATGAAAAAGTGTTTTGTGGTCTGATGAGCCCACTTTTCAAATTGTTTTTGGAAACACTGGATGTTGGGTCCTCCGGACTAAGGAGGAAGCGGACCATCCGGACAACGCAAAGTTTAAAAGCCAACATCTGTGATGGTATGGGGGTGCATTAGTTCCCATGGCATAGGTGACTAACATTTCTGTGAAGGCAACATAAATGCTGAAAAGTACGTAAAGATTTTTGAGCAAAATATTCTGCCGTCCAAGCGACATCTTTTTCATGGACGTCGCTGCTTATTTCAGCAAGATAATGCCAAGCCACATTCTGCACCTGTTACAACAGCGTGGCTTCGAAGTAAAAGGGTCCAGGTTCTCCCCTGGCCCGCTTGCAGTCCAGACCTGTCTCCCATTGAAAATGTGTGGCACATTATGAAGCGTAAAATACGACAGGGAAGACCCCGGACTGTTGAACATCTGAAGCGGTTCATCAAACAAGAATGGGAAAGAATTCCACATGAGAAGCTAAGAGAATTAGTCTCCTCTCTTCCAAAACGAGTGTTATTAAAAGGAAAGGTGATGTAACGAAGTGGTAAACATGCCCTTTCACAACTGCCCACTACTGCACGTGCTGCAGCCATGAAATTCTAAGTTAATTATTATTTGAAAAATAAAATAAAGTTTATGAATTTGAGCATTAAATATGTTGTCTTTGTAGTGTATTCAATTTAACATAGGTTGAAAAGGATTTTCAAATTATTGTATTTTGTTTTTATTTACATTTTACACAATTTCCCAACTTCAACCGAATCCGGTTTGTGGAAATTAGAAGGGAAAAGACTAATTTTGGAGAATTTGGTGTGAATTTCCAAATTAAAAAGTTTGAATTTTCGGTAAGTGGGAAGTTGTGGAATAGGTGGGCAAAAGATGAACAGTTGAAAGTTGGAACGGGTTGAATCGGTTGAAAAATGTAGAAATTAGAGTTGAAAAGGGAAATTTTGGAGAATTTGGTGTGAATTTCAAAATTGAAAATTTGGAATTTTTGGTAAGTGGGAAGTTGTGGAATAAGTAGGCAAAAGATGAACAGTTGAAAGTTGGAATGGGTTTAATCAGTTGAAAAATGTAGAAATTAGAGGTGAAAAATGAAATTTTGTGAAATTCTGTGAAATACTGTGGAAATTTTAAACGTGAAAACGTGAATTTTTTTAATTAGGCAATTTTGGGAATGTCGAGAATCTCTACCAATTTAATTTGAATGTGCTGAACTTTGGTGAACAGTTGAAAGTTGGAACAGGTTGAATCGGTGGAAAAATATGGAAATTAGAAGGGAAAAACGCAATTTTTGAGAATTTGGCGTGAATTTCAAATTTGAAAATTGTGAATTTTTAGTAAATGGGAACTTGTGGAATAGGTAGGCAAAAGATGAACTGTTGAAAGTTGGAACGGGTTGAATCAATGGAAAAATTTGGAAATTAGAGGTGAAAAACGAAATTTTGTGAAATTTTGCAGAAATTCTAAACGTGAAAACGTGAAATTTTTGAATTTGGCAATTTTGGGAATGTCAAGAATCTTTCCAAATGTGATTTGAATGTGCTGAACGATGGAAATTTCAACCTGGAACGACGTGAATGTGAAATGTTGAATATGCCATTAAGAATGAATGGGGAAAAATTTGTCATCAACTTTTGGAATGAGAAAATGCAAGCGCTCGTGAATATGTGGAATACGTCAAAAGTGGAATGGAGTGAATCGGATAAATTATGTTGAAGGAGTAGCGCGTAAAAAAAGTGAGGAGAAGAAAATAGAAGAAGCAGAATAATAACTAGAAAATGCAATTTCTGGAGAAATTGCGTGTGAAGGCGAAGAAGCTCAATATATATATATTTGGGGAATGCTATGTTTAAAGTTGGAACGGGATGAATCAGTTGAAAAATGTAGAAATTAGAATGGAAAAAAAAATTGGGAAATGTTGGCGTGAATTTCATTATTGAAAATTTGGAATTTTTGGTAAATGGTAAGTTGTGGAATAGGTAGGCATAAGATAAACATTTCAAAGTTCGAACGGGTTGAATTGGTTGAAAAATGTAGAAATCAGAAGTGAAAAATGAAATTTTGGAGAATTTGGCGTGAATTTCAAAATTGAAAATTTTGAATTTTTGGTAAGTGGGAAGTTGTGGAATAGGTAGGCAAAAGATGAACGGTTGAGGCTAGACTACTGTAACACACTCCTCATCGGGATCCATAGCAAGAGCCTCCAGAGGCTACAGTACATCCAAAACAGCACTGCTAGGATCATGATGAGGGTGCGGAAAAGTGATCACATCACACCCATCCTCCGTTCTGGCTCCCCATCAAATTCCGAACTGATTACAAGATCACCCTCCTCACTCACCAGTGTATCCTCAGAAATGCTCCCCCATACCTCAAAGAACTCCTTGCCCCAAAACCTGCCACCCGAAGCCTCCACTCATCCAACTCACACCTTCTCGACGTCCCGAAAACCAAGTTGCGCACCATGGGCGACCGGGCCTTCTGCCATGCAGCCCCCACACTATGGAACTCCCTCCGACCACCTGAGAGCACCCTAATCCACTGACTCTTTCAAAACTGAACTTAAAACTCACCTCTTTACCCTAGCATTTCCGTAATCCTGGTTTTCGTATCCCGATTGTGGTCCAGTTGTTATTCTTGTCTTTTTGTTTTCTTGTTTTTACTTGCCATGTAGCAGTTTGAGATTCCTCCGAATGTAAAGTGCGTTACAAATAAAATTTATTATTATTATTATTATTAGTTGAAAGTTGGAACGGGTTGAATCGGTTGAAAAATGTAGAAATTAGAAGTGAAAAGCGAAATTTTGTGAAATTTTGCGGAAATGTTGAACGTGAAAACGTGAAATTTTTGAATTTTGCAATTATGGAAATGTTGAAAATCTTCCCCAATGTGTAATACTTCCGGGTTAGAGCAACGCTGGCGTCTGGACTGCTGACTGCCGCTTCGATCCCGAACCGTGACCGCTATTTGTTTGTCCCCTATCTGTTTTGTGTTTCCCATTTTAAGTGTGCCTGTTTTTTCTTTGCTTTTCCTTCTAAATTTTGGCCTTTTCACCTGCCCACTGTGTATCGCTGGAAGCTCCGCTTGCACCTCTCTGTTCCAGCTCCCTCTGATTACGAGCTACGCTAGCCAGCTAGTCAACCCACTACTGGACCTTCCTACCTCCTGTCTCTAATCCTGTAGCTGCTCGCTCTTGGTTCGGCAAACAGCCTCAATCCAATTTTCTGGCCGCTCGGCCAGCGTCCTCGGGGGGAGCACCCGCTCGCTGCGAGTTCGCTGGTCGTGGTTCGGCTGTGTGCCGCCATGACGCACTGGGGCTTGCCGTTTGCAGGGGTACAGTCGGGATTGACCAACATCACCAGCGACTTCACCAACATCAAAACTTGGTCCACTGCTGCTTCCATGCATTTCACTGCCCATCAACTTCTAACTAACCAGCTGCTAGCCACTTCTAGCATTTTATCTGGATTAATCCCAGCTGCTGTCACGTCTCATCTCCTCCATGAACTATCACTTCTACTACTCCGGGCTTCCATTCCACCAACTTCTCGCACAATTGTCTACACTGCTGCTGATCTTCATCATCTCAACAATAATCAACGTCTCCCTGCCGCTGCTGCCTCAGCTGCCAGCAAGGCTGGGATCCTCCGCCGTCGCCGCTACATCCACCGTGGCTCTGGACTATCTTTTAACAGACATTTCCCTTATGGCTCACCCATCCCTTCTTTCTGGACTACCTCGCGACCCCCCCCATCACCCCCACCTCCCGTACTGTCAACCTCAACAATCTCCGCTCCCCCACCCCCGCTTCTTCATCCATTTCCCTCGCGCTGCTGAGCTGTCGCTCCCTCTCCAACAAATCACCAGTTATTTTTTAACTACATTTGGACAATAACTTGGATCTGCTCCTCCTCTGTGAAACATGGCAACAGCCCCTGGACTTTTTTACTCTCAACCAAGCCACTCCGTCCAACTACAGCTACATTGCCAAACCCCGCCTCTCTGGGCGAGGAGGTGGTATTGCTGTCCTCCACAAGCAGTCCCTACACATCACTGAATTGCACCTGATCCTCCCATCTATTTCATCCTTTGAATATCTCGCTTTTTCCCTCCCCAACTCCACTACTGCTGTTCTTATCTACCGCCCCCCAAAATCACATCCGTCTTTTCTTTCTGAACTCTCTGAACTCCTCACCATTGTATCCTCAGTCTCCTATCGCCTCCTGCTCATCGGTGACTTCAATATCCACATCGACATAGAGGAGTATACTGACTCTGTTACCTCTTACATCACGAAGTGCATCGATGATGTGACTTGCTCGAAATCCGTTGTCGCTCGCGCGAACTGGAAGCCGTGGCTGACGGGGGCTGTCCTCAGACTGTTGAGGGCCAGGGACAAGGCTTTCAGAGCGGGGGACGAGGCTGGCTTGAGGACAGCGAGGGCCGACCTGTCCCGAGGCATCAAAGAAGCGAAGAAGGCGTTCTCGTGCAAGGTCTCCACCCACTTCAAGGACAGCAAGGACGCACGTAGCCTTTGGCGGAGCATTCAGACCATCACGGACTACAAGCCCGCGCCGAGGAGCTGTGAGGGCGACGTCCGTCTGCTGAACGAGCTGAACCGCTTCTTTGCTCGCTTCGACGCCCAGAACAGCACTTGCCCGCTGAAGACCACTCCCCCCCCACACGAGCAGCCCCTGCGCCTCTCTGCCGACGGTGTGAGGAGGGCGCTTGCCGCTATTGACACCCGTAAGGCGGCGGGCCCTGACAACATCCCGGGTCGAGCGCTGAAGGACTGCGCTGGGGAGCTGTCGGGTGTCTTCACGGACATCTTTAACGTTTCCCTGCAGCAGGCCATCGTCCCCTCGTGTTTCAAGGCTGCCACCATCGTTCCTGTGCCGAAGAAACCTGCACCGTCCTGCTTCAATGACTACCGCCCCGTGGCACTGACACCCATCATCATGAAGTGCTTTGAGCGGCTTGTCATGGAGCACATCAAGTCCGTTCACCCCCCCACCATTGACCCTTTCCAGTTTGCGTACCGTGCCAAGCGGTCCTCTGAGGATGCCATCTGCTCTGCCCTCCACTCGGCCCTCACCCACCTGGAGAGAAAAGACTCATATGTGAGGTTGCTGTTTGTGGACTTCAGCTCTGCCTTCAACACCATTGTGCCGCCGCGACCCATCTGCAAACTCGACGAGCTGGGCCTCAGTACCTCCCTCTGCAACTGGCTACTGGACTTCCTCTGTCAGAGGCCTTAAGTGGTGCGTGTTGGCGACAAATTCTCCGCCAGCATCACGCTGAGCACGGGGGCCCCCCAGGGCTGCGTGCTCAGTCCATTGCTCTTTACCCTGCTGACGCATGACTGCACTGCGACCTACAGCGACAACCGCATAGTGAAGTTTGCTGACGACACGACTCTGGTGGGTCTTATCACGAAGGGCGACGAGACTCGGTACAGGTCGGAAGTTGACCTTCTGACCACGTGGTGCAGGGACAACAACCTCCTGAACGTCAATAAGACCAAGGAAAGCATTGTTGACTTCCGGAAGGGTCACACAACACACCTGCCGCTGATCATCGACGGTGCTGTGGTGGAGAGGGTGAGCTGCACCAAGTTCCTGGGGGTGCACATCAGCGAGGACCTCTCCTGGTCCGCAAACACCTCGTCACTGGCAAAGAAAGCTCAGCGCCACCTGTACTTCCTGCGGAAGCTCAGGCGTGCATGTGCTCCTCAGGCAGTCCTGTCTACATTCTACCGTGGCACCATTGAGAGCATCCTCACCAGTTGCATCGCTGTCTGGGGTGGTAACTGCACTGAACAGAACTTGAAGGCCCTGCAGCGCATAGTGAATATGGCTGGTAAGATTATTGGTGCTTCGCTCCCCTCCCTGAAGGACATTTACACCTCCCATCTCACCCGCAAGGCAACCTCGATTGCGAGAGATGTGAGTCACCCGGCTCACTCTTTGTTTGACCTTCTGCCCTCTGGAAAGAGGTACAGGAGCCTGCGCTCCCGCACCACCAGACTCGCCAACAGCTTCTTTCTCCAGGCTGTTAGGGCCCTGAACTCGCTACCCCCTTCTGCGTAGCGTGCGGCACTGTTGCGCTATTTTCTGGAATGTCTACTGTACGCGCACTTGCTCCTTTTTTTTTGCTCCTCTTATTTATTTATTTATTTGTTGTTATTTATTCATTATTTATTCAGCACGCTTTTGTTATACTTGTTTACTTGTTTGTCTGTTGTGGGCCATGTCTTGTCACCGTGGGATAGGGGGGAACGAAATTTCGGTTTCTTTGTGTGTCTTTGGCATGTGGAGAAATTGACAATAAAGCTGACTTTGACTTTGACTTTGACCAGCCAACTGCTCCACTGACGTCTAACTTCATCTCCCTTCTGGACTGCTTTCATCTCACCCAGCACATCAACTTCCCCACCCACACCAAAGGCCACACCCTGGATGTAGTATGCTCCTCTCACCTTTCCACTGTCTGATCATCTCTGCATCCTCTTCTCCGCCCCTCTACCCTTGCTTCATAATTCCACAAAGCGCACCACCTCCTACCGCAACATCAAGACTGTAAACCCGAACACGCTTTGCCAGCTCTTATCCTCTGCCCTTCCCTCCAACCCCACTTCTTCCTCCCCTGATGACCTTGCCACCATGCTCAACAACATTCTTTCCGACTCCCTTGACTCCCTAGCCCCCTGGAAAATTTCCTCTGTTACATTCACTAACTCTGCCCCTTGGTACACCCCGCAACTCCGCTCCATGAACAAACTGGCCGTCAACTCGAACGCCTCTACAAAAGAACCCGCCTCACCGTTCATGCTGAAACCTTTAAACAACACATCTCCTCCTATCGTGATGCTCTTCTTGCTGCCAAATCTGCTTACTTCTCATCTCTCATTAATAACACCAACCGGAACCCCCGCATACTGTTCTCCACCGTCTACAAATTGCTACAGCCACCGGTCACCAAGCCACCCTCCTCACCTGCCCTCTGTAATTCCTTCCTTGTCAGCTTTAACAACAACATTGCCCAAATCAACAGTTCTCTGACCGTCACCATCAACAACTCCTCCTCCCCCACCTCTCCTCCTCTCCTGCCCCCCCTTCCCGATCTCCCGCCCTTCCCCTCTCTCACTGCCTTCTCCCTTGTCGACTCCCCCACTATCCTAGACATCATCAACGCATCAAAGACAACCACCTGCTCTCTCGACCCCCTTCCAACGACCTTAACTAAGGCCTGCCTCCCTGTCCTCCTCCCTTACCTCACCACCCTTTTTAATCAGTCTCTATCCCTCGGCCACTTTCCCACTGTCTATAAGCTTGCAGCCATCACCCCCGTCCTCAAAAAGCCCACCTTAGACCCACTCAACTTCTCCAACTACCGTCCCATCTCCAACCTTTCATTCTTTTCCAAAATCCTTGAACGCATTGTCTGCGCCCAACTCCAACACCCATCTCCAATCCAACAACCTCTATGAACCCTTCCAGTCCGGATTCAGCCCACTTCACAGCACTGAAACAGCTCTTGTTAAAGTCACCAACGATCTCCTCATTTCCGCTGACTCTGGTGCCCTCAACATCCTACTACTTCTTGACCTTAGCGCAGCCTTTGACACTGTGAACCATTCCATCCTCCTCAAAAGGCGGCGCCAACTAGGTTTTGAGGGCACTGTACTCGACTGGCTCACCTCCTATCTCACCAACAGTAACCAGTTCATTTCTCTCTCCAGTCACACATCCATCCTCTCCCCAGTTACACAAGGTGTCCCCCAAGGCTCAGTTCTTGGCCCCCTCCTATTCATCTGTTACCTCTTTCCTCTTGGTAATGTCATCCGCAAACTTAATCTGGACTTCCACTGGTATGCGGATGACACCCAGATCTATATATGCACCATACCAACCCATAACCCTTCCCTCACCCACTTTGAAACCTGCATCTCTACAATAAAAACATGGCTGTCCCACAACTTTCTCAAACTGAACAGTGATAAAACAGAGCTCCTCCTCATAGGCACTAAATCCTCCCTTAATAAAACTGGATCCATCACACTCACCATCGACTCCACAAACATCACTCCCACCCCCCTGGTACGCAATCTTGGCATTATTTTTGACCCCACACTGTCCTTTCACCCTCACGTTAGCTCAGTTGTCAAGACCTCCTACTTCCACCTCCGACGCATTGCCAAAATCCGGCACTGCCTCTCTCTCCCTGCCGCTGAATCCCTCATCCACGCCTTCATCTCATCCCGGCTTGACTACTGCAACTCCCTTTTCACTGGAATCACTGCTCACTCACTCCATAGACTGCAACTAGTCCAAAACTCTGCTGCCGTCTCCTTACCCACACCCGGTCCCGTGAACATATCACTCCTGTTCTCCGCTCTCTTCACTGGCTCCCCATTGAGGAGCGCATCATCTTCAAGATACTCCTCCTCACCTTCAAAGCCATCCACAACCTGGCTCCCACCTACCTATCCGACCTCCTTGTCCCCTACTGTCCCAACCGCCCCCTCCGATCCTCCAACACCTCACGTCTGACAGTCCCAAAATCTAAACTCAAATCCTTTGGGGACAGGGCCTTCTCCTGCACTTCACCCCGACTCTGGAACTCTCTCCCTCAGTCTGTCTGTGACTCACCCACACTCCCCATATTTAAGTCTCGTCTAAACACTTACCTCTTCTCTCAAACCTATGACCTCTCCTACCCATAACTGGTTTCCTCATCTTAATTTTATCCCATTGTCTCTTCCCCGTCCCCCTACCCCTCCCCTCCTGTTTGTCGTTGCCTTCTTCCCTGTAAGCGTCTTTGGGTTTTTGAAAAGCGCTATACAAATTTAATGAATTATTATTATTATTATTTGCATGTGCTGAATGATGTGAATTTCGAACTGGAATGACGTAAATGTTGAATGTGCCGTTGAGAATGAATGGGGAAAAATTTGCACGTCCGCCTCACAGTTAGGAGGGTGCGGGTTCGATTCCACCTCCGGCCCTCCCTGTGTGGAGTTTGCATCTTCTCCCCGGGCCCAGGTGGGTTTTCTCCGGGCACTCCGGTTTCCTCCCACATCGGTTCAGGGTGTCCCCCGCCTACTGCCCGATGACGGCTGGGATAGGGTCCAGCACACCCGCGACCCCCGTGGGGACTAAGCGGTTTAGAAAATGGATGGATGGATGAATGGATGGATGGATGGATGGATGGATGGATGGATGGATGGATGGATGGATGGATGGATGGATGGATGGATGGATGGATGGATGGATGGATGGATGGATGGATGGATGGATGGATGGATGGATGGATGGATGGATGGAGAAAATTTGCCGAAAATTTGCCATAAATTTGCAAATTTTGTGAAAATGGAAAATGTTTGGAATGAAAAAAATTTCAACGGTGTCATGAATATTTTGGAATAAGTTAAAAGTGGAACGGAGTGAATCGGTTGGAGTATGTGGAACTAGTTAAGCGTCAAAAAAGTGGGGGGAATAAGTAGTAAAATAATAATGAAGTTGTCAATAAAGTTGTTCAACAACAATAGCGTGAAGGCCTTTGCCTTCACACAATAAAGTGAATGGTTTAGAATAACATAAGTGTGAAGGCCTTTGCCTTCACACTAACAACAAAAACAACTAACACATGCCGGTTGGACACTACAAAATTCTGCTTAAATTGTTCAATGTGGTCAAAGAAGAAATGGGGTCGATATACAAAAAGTCCTGCCTAGCTACAAAAACAGATATGCTCAAACCTCATTGAATAAAGTACATAAGCAGACAAGTGTATTCACATATTAAATCAATAAAAGAAACATTTTAAGCATATAATTATACTTACACACCAAATCAATAAAGACATAACTAGACATTTTTGATAGGTGGTAATGACAAAGGTTTTTATAACTTTATGATCTGATATGTATTTCTGTGCACTTTGAAATAACATATGTTTTTTGATATATTGCCTGAGTAGCTTAATACCCTTAAGGAACTGTTTAATGTATGCCTGATTATTTTCTAAATCACGGACACTGCCAAAGTCGTCTAAAAATGTTCAATACTTGATTATATCTTGTGTTTTGATTAATGTTAGACGCCAGCTTTGGATTACTACTGAACGTTCTGGACAGAGGGAAATGTTTTGCCTAACAATGAAAAGATATGTGTCAAAAGATAGTGTCAAAAGAACAAACAAACAAATGCATGGTAAGTGGTGAGTAAGAACTTTGCATAGTCAGGGTTAACAAATTGATGATGTCACAGCCAAAAGTTCACATAATTCCGTACAAAAATGACAAAATTGAAAGAATGACGAATGGGCGGTGTGCATAAAGTGGGCGAAGTGGATGTATGTGCAAGAATGGTTTACAGGAAGGACACTTAGAGATAAAACCGGTAGCGGTGCCAGAGGAAGAGCGGCAGGAGGAAAACAACCAAGAACCCAGCCAAAGGTGATCGTCAAGGCCGAAAGACGGGATGGAAAACAACAGTCCCCACACACGCCGAATCGCCCATAATTAGCACCCAACCCCACGGAACCAGCTCTCACCGAACCAGCATCCACTCTCATGGAATCAAACTCTCCTGTGACTTGCCACACCCCCTGACTCATCACCCATCAAACTCGGCCCACACTGGCATGTGCAACTGAATATAAGCTGACCAAAGAACCTTGAACGTTGCCCTTTCTGAATGGAGACTTTCTGCTCTTGAGCATGATCGCACGAAAGGCCCAGCGCTGTATTGTACTTTCCTGAAAACAGAGCTTTTTTAACAAGAATTGTGATTGAACTCAACCAACCTGTGTAAGCCTAAATTTTGTTTCGGTGTCTTAGCCTGTTCCTAAAACCGAAGAAACAGAACGAGCACGCATTGAATAAATCGGATAACAGGTGATTGTATAAGGCTTTTGCCGTGAGGCGCGGATAGCGCGCTTCCCAAATTGTGGACCAAATCCAATAAATACCGTGTTAAATGTCTAATATCTCTCATCTGTAGTCAAATGAGTTTATCACTTTAAAGACCATGGTCTGCAGACCTTACCACTGAACATCAGTCTCAAATGCAGCAATATTCACAGCAAGTAACAGCATAGACAAGAGTTTATTTCGCAATTTTACCATCGCAACTGAAGATTTGGTGTCTAATTTGCAGATTAAGCGTTCCCAAGCACAGCCTGTTAAGTGGTGGTCAATTGCCGTATTAGTTACTAAAAAACACTTGAAACCTACATTTGAGAAAATAGTGCAATCTGACAAACACCGAGCGACATCTTGATCGCAGATCTCAAAAAGAGAGAGATTCAAAGGACCTTACAGCATGACTTTGGAAACACGTACATCCACAGGAACTGTTCTGTCTTTAAACGCTGTTGTGATGAAACAGCCAAAAGTTAAGGCCGCCATGACACTCAGAGAGAACGCAAAAAGGGAGTTAGCTCTTGACAAAACGGTGTTCATTTTTTAAAAGGTGGTACAAGAGAAAATAAGAAACACTCAAATTAAACAAACGTGCCGAACTCCGTATGTGTAGAATGACAAATTTTAAATGACAGAGAAAGCACATCCCGCCGTGTTTCACAATAAAACAATACCATGTACGCGCTATGCTGATGTATCTTAATATTTATTTTAAGTATTGTAAATTGTGCACAATTTACCTAAAGGGATAAAATAAAATCGTAAATTACTTGCTTAAGAGGTTAGGTTCATCGGCACATCAAGGAGATCATTCTTTATTCTGACTGGAGGTAGATTACAACTTCCGGTGTGAAGTTTTTGAGGGTAGTGTCCAAAGTCACAGACTACGTCCTCTTTTTTGGATCGACTCGGGGTCCTAACACTTTTGATGACGTCACGATCTTTGCGAAGAAGCTTCTAAAAACAAATCTAGAAATTTTATTTTTGGTGTGCAGTCTGGGATTGTTTATTTAGCGAACTAAATTAGTTTATTATTTATGTTTGAAAAAAGCACATCGTTATTGTGACATTATTTTTAATCAGGCAATCTCCTCCCATCGCCGGTGTCGGGACCACGTCTATTCATTATTATTATTATTATTATTATTATTATTATTATTATTATTATTATTATTATTATTATGAAAATATACAAACATGGCATATCGAAGACAAGACTAAAACTAACTAATACCACAACAGGTAATCATTAAAAAAGAATAACAGAAAACAATCAAATCAAATAAATATTTAAATAAATAAAAAGAATAAAACTATACTAAATACAAGCACTGGTTAGCACACCCGCCTCACAGTTAGGATGGTGGGGGTTCGATTCCAATTCCGCCCCTCCCTGTGTGGATTCTGCATGTTCTCCAGAGCCTGTGTGGCTTTTTTCCGGGTCCTCCGATTTCCTCCCACATCCCAAAAATATGCTTGGTAGCGCTCCAAATTGCCCGTGAGTGCGAGAGCGGATGGTTGTTCGTCTCTATGTAATAATAATAATAATAATAATACATTTTATTTATAAGGCGCCTTTCAAGGCACTCAAGATCGCCGTACCCTGCGATTGGCTGGCAACCGATTCAGGGGTGTCCTCTCCCTACTGCTGATGACTGCTGGGACAGGCTCTCTCTCGCATGACCGCGACCCCCGTAGGGACAAATGGTATAGAACAGTGGTCCCCAACCTTTTTAGCACTATGGACTGGATTACTGTCAGACAATATTTTGACGGACCGGTGTTTGAAGACATCACCATTTTTGCAGAGAAAACATCTAAAACGATTCTAAAAAATCAGAATCAAATGTCGAAAGCATCAATAAATCAAATAATCACAGACTGCACATTACTTATAGACATTTTCTTTACAAAAATCTTCCGTGTTTGAACTACAATCCAATTTCCGCAAAACAAGAGATTCAAGAGTTTTTTATTCGCCATGTTTGAGCGTGCCAAACAAGGAATTTGACTTCAGTAAATCACAGCCTCTGTTCAACATTTAGGTGACTAACAACAACACTCAGGACATGTGAAAAACGAAAGATATTCTCAAACATCCCCTGATCTTAAACTGATCTTAAACTCCCAAGAGGGCAAGGAAAAACTCAAAACTCCAGCTAGGGGAAATGAGAAACCTTGAGAAGAGACCACAGATGGGAGGGTCCCTCTTCTAGGATGACCAGGCTGCAATGGATGCAGAGAGGACACATAGTACAAACAGTGTAGACAAAAAAGGTGTGGAAAGCGGGATGTTATTGCACAGACAATGACTCTGAGACTCTAAGAGTGGTGTGAGTTCATCAGAGCGACAGCCTGGGGGAAGAAGCTGTCTCTGTGTCTGCTGGTTTTAGTGTACAGAGCTCTATAACGGCGTCCGGAGGGGAGTAGTTCAAACAGGCTGCAACCTGGGTGCGAAGGGTCTGTTGAGATGTTACTTGCACGTTTCCTGGTCCTGGACAGGTACAAGTCTTGGATAGATGGGAGGTTGATTCCAATTATCTTTTCTGCAGTCCTTATTGTCCGTTGCAGTTTGTGCTTGTCTTGTTTGGAGGCCGATTCAAACCAGACAATGATGGAGGTGCAGAGGACAGACTGGATGATGGCAGTGTAGAAGGTCTTCAGCAGCTCCCGCGGCAGGTTGAACTTCTTGAGCTGTCTCAGGAAGTACAGCCTCTGCTGGGCCTTCTTCCGGACAGAGTCTATGTGGCCGGTCCATTTCAGGTCCCGAGAGATTGTGGTTCCCAGGAACTTGAAGGTGTCTGATGAGAGAATAGTATTACTGCGGATAGTGAGGGGTGAAAGTGGTGAAGGGCCTCGCCTAAGTCCACTGTCATCTCCACGGTCTTGAGCGGGTTCAGGTCCAGGTGGTTTTGGCTGCACCAGTGGACCAGCCGCTCCACCTCCTGTCTGTATGCAGTCTCATCACCGTTCTGGATCAGTCCGATGAGAGTGGTGTCGTCTGCATACTTCAGAAGCTTCACAGAAGAGTCACTTGCGGAGAAATCGTTGGTGTAGAGGGAGAAGAGCAGTGGGGAGAGGACGCACCCCTGAGGGGCTCCAGTATTGGTGGTCAGGGTGTCAGATGTGATGCTCCCCAGCCTCACACGCTGTCTCCTGTTGGTCAGGAAGCTGGTGATCCACTGACAGGTGGAGGCAGGCACCGCGAGCTGGATGAGCTTCTGTTGGAGGATGTCAGGAGGGATGGTGTTGAACGCCGAGCTTAAGTCCACAAACAGGATCCTGGCGTACTTTCCTGGGGTGTCCAGGTGTTGCAGGATGTAGTGCAGTCCCATGTTGACCGCATCATCCACCGACCTGTTTGCCCGGTAGGCAAACTGGAGGGGGTCCAGCAGGGGGCCCGTGACATCCTTCAGGTGGTTCAGCACTAACCTCTCGAAAGATTTCATGACCACAGATGTCAGTGCAACAGGTCTATAGTCATTCAGACCTGTGATGGCGGGCTTCTCTGCCACTGGAACGATGGTGGAGCTCTTGAAGCACGAGGGCACCTCACACAGCTCCAGGGAACGGTTGTAGATCCGTGCAAAGGTGGGCGCCAGCTGCTCAGCGCAGACTTTCAAGCAGGAAGGTGACACGCCGTCTGGGCCCGGTGCCTTCCTTATCTTTTGTCTCCGGAACATCTGGCGCACTTCCTCCTTGCGAATCTGGAGTGCGGGCACGGCCTCTGCAAGAGAGAGAGTCGGTGACCACGGTGATGGAGGTGTGGACAGAGCAGTTGTGGGGGGAGGTGAGTATGTGGATTGTGCTGCAGGAGGTCCCGTTGTGTGGGAGGACCGATCGAACCTGAAGTAGAACCTGTTTAGCTGGTTAGCGAGCCTTGGGCTCTCCACAAGACCGGGGGTTTGTTTCTTGAAGCCCGTGATGCTCTGCAGACCTTCCCACACTGTTGAGGGATCAGGATTGGCAGAGAGGTGTCTCTCCAGGCTCTCCCCGTAACACCTCCTGGCTTTCCTGACCTCTCGGTTCAGTGTGTTTCTGGTCTGCTTGAACAGGTCCCGGTCGCCGCTCCTGTAGGCCTCCTCCTTGACTTTGCGCAGCCTCCTAAGGTTCGGTGTAAACCAAGGTTTGTCGTTGTTGTACGTGCAGAAGGTCTTAGTCTGCACACACAGATCCTCACAAAAACTGATGTATGATGTGACAGTGTCAGTGAGTTCATGCAGGTCTGAAGTTGCAGCTTCAAAAACTCTCCAATCGATGCAGTCAAAGCAGGCTTGGAGGTCCTGCCTTGACTCTACTGTCCCACTTCCTTACAGTCCTCACCACAGGCTTAGAAGTTTTTAGTTTCTGTCTGTAGGCAGGGATCAGATGAACTAGACAGTGGTCCGAGAGTCCTAAAGCTGCACGAGCCACAGAGTGCTATGCATCCTTAATTACGGTGTAGCAGTGGTCCAGTGTCTGTGCCCCTCTGGTGGGACACGTTATGTGCTGTCTGTATCTGGGGAGTTCGTGTGCGAGGTTCGCCCTGTTAAGATCACCCAGAACAATGATTAGTGAATTTGGTAGAAGTTTCTCTATGTCTGTCACCTGGTCAGCCAGCATCTGCGTGGCTTCACTCGCACGTGCGTGTGGTGGAATGTAAACAGCCGCCATGACGATCGAGGAGAACTCCCGTGGTGAATAGAACGGCCGGCAGTTTATGAAAAGTGTTTTTAGGAGAGGGCTGCAAAACTCTTTCAACACCATGACATCGGTACACCAACGTTCATTGATGTAGAAACAGAGACCACCTCCCTTTGATTTTCCGGAGCGCTCCGCGCTGCGATCTGCACGCGTTAGCCGAAACCCAGCTAACTCCATGGCGTGGTGGGGGGTTCGTTCGCTAAGATTCAAGATTCAAGAGATTCAAGATTCAAGAGTTTTTTATTCGCCATGTTTGAGCGTGCCAAACAAAGAATTTGACTTCAGTAAATCACAGCCTCTGTTTCAACAAAACACAGCGCGGCGGATCTGCTGAAGTCCTTGTTCCTTGAAGTGAGGAGCAGCAGTTCGTCCATCTTGTTCGCCAGGGAGCGGACATTCGCCAGATGAATTGACGGTAGGGCAGAACGGAACCCTCTCTGCCTCAGCTTTACGAGGGCTCCGGCTCGTTTTCCGCGTCACCGCCGTCGCGCTAGCTTGTATAGCACCGCCGGTCCGGCTAAAATCTCCGACAAACAGTCTGAATCAGAGAGAACAGGAGAGAAAATACCAGAAGAAGACTGACCGATGTTTAACAGTGCTTCTCTAGTAAAAGTGATCCGGGATGGACAGCAGAAGACACAGAAAACACACAAAATAAGACAAAGAAACAGAGAGCGACTCACCGTGGCAGCCATCCGCGGCGCCATCAGATGACGTCTCAACTGAAACAACAATCACAACTACAATCCTAAACGTCATAATATTATATAATAATAATATAATATCTATAATAATAAATGTGAATCCACTGTGTATTCTATGCAACTTTACTTGCAGCATCCTCATAACATCGTGCCAACATAACATGAGTAATGTTATGTACACATCACCGAGAGGTAAAATAATGCAAGTTATTTATTCTTTCTTGTCTGGCCCGGTACCAGATGATACACGGACCGGTACCGGTCCGCGGCCCGGGGGTTGGGGACCACTGGAATAGAAGATGGATGGATAATAAATACAAAATAATAATGGATCCTTAGGTTTGCCAAGTTAGAGGTCACCAAAAATACAGAACTCAGTGTATGCACAGAGTAAAACTATCCATCAATTTTCTGTACCACTTTATCCCCACGGGGGTCGTGGGCGTGCTGGAGCCTATCCCAGCTGTCATCGGGCAGTAGGCGGGGGACACCCTGAACTGGTTGCCAGCCAATCAAAAATACAAAACTCAGTGTATGCATAGAGTAAAACTAATGCAATTTTAATTTTCATCAATTTTAAAGACATGAGGTGTGTTGGATTTTGTCCACAATTTAGGGAGTGCGCTATCTGCGCCTCACAGCAAAAGCCATTGCTAATCACCTGTTATCCAATTTACTCACTGCGTGCTCGTTTGATTTCTTCAGATTTAGGAAAATGAACACTGAAGCAGAAATAAGACTTTCACAGGTTGGTTGAGTTCAATGACAATTCTTGTCAAAAAAACTCTGTTTTCAGGAAGGTACAATACAGCGCTGGGCCTTTCAAGAGCGGAAAGTCTCCATTCAGAAAAGGCAATGTTCAACGTTCTTTGGTCAGCTTATATTCAGTTGCACATTGTGGGCCAAGTTTGATGGGTGATGAGTCTTTGGGGTGGGGCAAGTTCGAAGGAGAGTCTGATTCCATGGGAGTGGGTGCTGGTTCGGTGAGAGCTGGTTCCGTGGGGTTGGGTGCTGATTATGGGCGATTCGATGTGTGGGGACTGTTGTTTTCCTTTCCGTCTTTCAGCCTTGATGATCATCTTTGGCTGGGCTGTCTCCCTCTGGCACCTGCTGGTTTTATCTCCAAGTGACCTTCCGGTAAACATTCTCCTCCATTCTTGCACATACACTGTCGCACCTCATCCATTCATCATTCTTTCAGTTTTGTCATTTTGTACGGAATTATGTGAGCTTTTGGCTGTGACATCATCTATTTATTAATGTTCCCTGACTATGCAAAGTTTGTACTCACCACTTACCATGTTTTTGTTTGTTTGTTCTTTTGATCTCCATGTACTTGCTTACGTCATCATATTCTTAGTTTAATCATGCTTTCAACCATATCTTTTCTTTGTTGGGCAAAATATTTCCTTCTGTCCAGAACGTTCAGTAGTAATCGAAAACTGGCGTCTAGCATTAGTCAAAACATAAGATACAATCAAGTACTGAACATTTTTAGACGACTTTGGCAGTGTCCGTGATTTAGAAAATCATCAGGCATGCATTAAACAGTTCCTTAAGGGTCATTAAGCTATTCAGGCAATATATCAAAAAACATGTGTTATTTCAAAGTGCTCAGAAATATATATCATATCATAAAGTTATAAAAACCTTTCTCATTACCACTTATCAAAAATGTCTAGTTATGTCGTCTTTATTGATTTGGTGTGTAGGTATAATTATATGCTTAAAAGTTTTCTTTTATTTATTTAATATGTGAATATGTCTGCTTATGTACTTTATTCGATGAGGTTTGAGCATATCTGTTTTTGTAGCTAGGCAGGACTTTTTGTATTTCGACCCCATTCCTTCAGGTGTTTATCTGTGAGGTCTTTCATAATGACAGAGAACATGGGCTTTGTCTTTCTCAATTTAAAGCAATGGATGAAACGTTTAGCTTACAATAACAGATTGTTAAAATTGTCTTCCAGAATGAGTCCAAAGATAATATCTTCCTTCGTGAGTGGAACAGGAAAAAATATTTTGTTTGACAACCCCTCCTGAAAGTTCTTCAAAAAAGCTGTTGTGTATATACACTCAAAGAAAAGAAGTGCTGTGGTCTAAATACATTCATCACAGAAAGTACAATTATTGTGGTTTACACCAAACTTCAATCTTAATAATTCATTGGATGGAGAAATGTCATTTAATTTTTTTTATTGTAAATTGGACTTCTTTAACCTTGGGGCAAACTGGATATTTGATTATAAAAGTTCTAATTTTCCTTATATTGGCTTGTGAAAAAAACTGGATGATGTAGTTTCTATGTGATCGTAGTGGGTAGAGCGTATCAGTCAAGGAACAGCATAACTTTTCTTTGTTCTTTAGTGAGAAGTTTATTGTTTTCAGTTTTGATCCATCAGGAAAAAATTCTTGTCTTTGTTCTGTACCAACAGTTTGGCTGCTATCGGGATTGCTCTTATCACAGTTCAGCTTTTCCATTTAATACTATAGTTTTGTAAAACAGCACGTGGTCCTCCAGGTTGGGCGTGGGGCCAACAGCCCTACCCCGTAAAAAGACACTACTGTTACGGAAACCTCTACCAACTATACTACCATGGACCTCGCAGTAGGCTCGAGCCAACCTATGAAAGCCTTCAATAGGAAGTCAGGAGCGTGATAGACACTGAGGTCCAAAACTATGGTCCGCCTGGGTGCATGGAATGTCCGTACCATGTTCGACACATCCAAAACAGCTCAGGTCACGAGTGAAATGGGATGCAGGTTGGACATCCTGGGAATAGGTGAATGCCGATGGACCGGCGCTGGATGCCAGGTGATGAGCAATGGCACAGTTATCCTGCACTCTGGGCACTCCAATCAACACACATCTATTCACGGATGAAACTCACACACTAGCAGGAAACTTGCGCACAAATGGCATGAAACTAAGTTAAAGTTAAAGTCCCAATGATCGTCGTCACACACACATCTGGGTGTGGTGAAATTTGTCCTCTGCATTTAACCCATCCCCGTGTGAGTTTGAGGGGGAGAGGGGAGCAGTGAGCAGCAGCGGTGCCGCGCTCGGGAATCATTTGGTGATCTAACCCTCCAATTCCAACCCTCGATGCTGAGTGCCAAGTAGGGAGGCAATGGGTCACATTTTCATAGTCTTTGGTATGACCCGGCCGGGGTTTGAAACCACAACCTTCCAGTCTCAGGGTGGACACTCTACCCCTAGGCCACTGAGCTGAGAAGGGACCACAGATGGGGGGATCCCCCTTCCAGGATGACCAGGCTGCAATGGATGCAGAGAGGGCACATAGATTACCATCCATCCATCCATCCATCCATCCATCCATCCATCCATCCATCCATCTTCTTCCGCTTATCCGGGGTCGGGTCGCGGGGGCAGCAGCTTTAGGAGGGACTCCCAGACTTCCCTCTCCCCAGCCACTTCATCCAGCTCATCCCGGGGGATCCCAAGGCGTTCCCAGGCCAGCTGAGAGACATAGTCTCTCCAGCGCGTCCTGGGTCGTCCCCGGGGTCTCCTACCGGTGGGACATGCCCAGAACACCTCCCCAGGGAGGCGTCCAGGAGGCATCCTAATAAGATGCCCGAGCCACCTCATCTGGCTCCTCTCAACGTGGAGGAGTAGCGACTCTACTCCGAGTCTCTCCCGGATGACCGCGCTCTAAGGGAGAGCCCGGACATCCTGCGGAGAAAACTCATTTCGGCCGCTTGTATCCGAGATCTCGTTCTTTCGGTCACGACCCATAGTTCGTGACCATAGGTGAGGGTAGGAGCGTAAATCGACCGGTAAATTGAGAGCTTTGCCTTTTGGCTCAGCTCTCTCTTCACCGCAACGGACCGGTACAGGGTCCGCATTACTGCCGACGCTGCACCGATCCGCCTGTCGATCTCACGCCACATAGATTACATAATATCAAAAATCTAAGAAAAAAGTGGATGTCCAATTCAAAGTGAAGAGCTGCAGGAGGTGCCCGCGATTGTCCTGGCAGTGTCTTCGAGGGGGGTAATCCGCTGCAGTTCCCTCATCTTGATTGGTCCACAAGAATCCAGACAGCCGCTGTCAGTTTGGGTGTCACCTAACCACCTCCACAGCCGGGGAGGGGTGGGAGCGAAAACACAAACTCCAGCCGAATCGGCCACTACAGGTTAATTAAAGGCCATATCATAAAAATGTGTCTTTAAACGTGTCTTAAATGTTCCTACTGATGTAGCAGTTTTAATATCCATTGGTAGGGCATTCCAAAGCTCTGGAGCCCGAATAGAAAATGCTCTAGACCCTGCAGACATTTTTTTGGCCCTCAGGGTCACTAAAAGACTAGCGTTTTGCAAGCGGAGGTTACGGGACAGAACGTAAGGTACAATTAAGTCGACGAGATATGAAGGCGCTAAGCCATGCAATGATTTAGGTTAATAGGAGAACCTTGAAGTCATATCTTAAATGGACCGGGAGCTAATGTAAGTTGGCTAATATTGGGGTAATGTGATCAAATTTTCTTGTTCGTGAGAGTATTCTTGGAGCAGCATTTTGTACTAACTGTGGACTTTTGATAATGGACTTAGGAAGACCAGAGAATAATGCGTTACAGTAGTCCAGGCGCGACGTAATAAACACATGTATAATAGTTTCGGCATCACCAGTTGAGAGAATCGGACGAATCTTAGCAATATTACAGAGGTGAAAAAAACGCAATTCTGGTTATGTTCTTAATATGCTTTTGAACGAAGAGCGTTTGGTCAAATATTACTCCGAGATTAGTTATAGTATCGTTCTGAGTGATAGTACAGTTATCCATCTTTATAGTGGTTTCCTTAAATAAGTGGTGATAACGAGCTGGACCAATTATCAACATCTCAGTTTTATCTGGGTTAAGACGGAGGAAATTGAGTGACATCCAGTGCTTGATCTCCGCAAGGCATGCCTCAAGATTACAACAGTTCCGCGGATTTGTCATCGATAACGGCATATATAATTGAGTGTCATCCGCGTAACATTGAAAACTTATATTTTATTTACGTCCCCAAGCGGAGTCATATAAATATTAAATACAATTGGTCCGAGTACCGATCCCTGCGGGACACCACACGTAACGTTATAGAGCTCAGAGGTCGCATTACCATGGACTACTCGGTGAGTCCTGTCTGATAGATAGGAATAGAACCAGCGTAGTGCTGACCCTGAAATACCAACACAGCTTATTAGGCACTCTAATAAAATATTGAAGTCTACAGTATCGAAGGCAGCACTAAGAAGGAGTAATAATAATACCGATGAAGTGTTAGTATCCATAGCTATGAGGAGATCATTAGTCACTTTAGCAAGTGCTGTCTCGGTGGAATGATTAGCTCTAAAACCAGACTGAAAACATTAAAATCGATTATTGGCGACCATGTAATCAGTAAGCTGCTGCGCGACTACTTTTTCAAGAAGTTTTGCTATGAATGGGAGATTTGAAACCAGCCTATAATTACTGAGACAGTCTGGGTCGAGATATGGTCGCTCAAGTAGCGGTTTAATGATAGCGGTTTTCAAGGCTGTTGGCACTATACCAGAGGAGACAGACAGATTAATTATATTTAAGACGGACGGTCCTCAAATTTGAAATAATTCTTCATAATATTCATAAAGTTTTACCGATATGACTATTGTGCGCAATAATTGTGTAGGCACACCTAAGCATTTTATGTGTTTGCAGATACCCCTATGCATTTTGCGTGTGCGAATGTGTTTTGACCTAGTGTAGTTGCAGCTGCTTGTGATCCAAGATGGCCAACCTTCGGTGCATGCATGCCTCACATCGCGCGGTGGCCACAGATTGCGTCTTGACACACAGAGTAGGTTTTGTACCTTTACCAGTTTCAGAATTGCTGCGCAACCCTATACATCGGTTACGTGATGCAACGCCCGCGCAAGGATTATAAATAGGCCATTACATGCTCAAAGATTTGTGCACTTCTCCTAGGTGTGCACTTCACTGAGGGGCATAGGGTTTGTCAAGATGGTATCTGCGACACTTGCACGTTATAATCCAGCAAATCTCCTGCTGCGAAAAAGTCTCTTTTCTGACATATCTCACATCTCAAGATACTATTATCTCTACTCTCGCTAAATTTATAAACGACCGTCAACAGGAACACTCTGGCTCTAGATGAAATGAAGATGATCAACTTTGTGTGTAACAAAATCAGAGAGGCAAAGGAAAAAGTGACAAAGATTGATCTCCACCTAAAAGCCAAAATATCAAAATTAGCCACTCTCCATGGCAGCGTAAATGAATTGGACTCTTACTCAAGGAAATGGAGTCCCAGATATGACAAATAAAAATGTGATGAAGATAAGATGAGATGGGCAGTAAATTGTGATGTGATGTACAAAAAGGGACAATGTAGAATGTACTTCCTTAGAAGGTTAGTCACTTTCAGGGTCTGCTCCAAGTTTTTCTATGTTCTATCAGGCTATTGTCTCCAGTGTTCTTTTCTATGCTGTTGTGTGTTTGGTGGGTATGAGAAAAGTGGACACTCTGAGGCTGAACAAGCTGATTGGGAAGGCAGGCTCTGTTGTAGGTTTGGGCTTGGGCTCTGTTTAGAAAGTGCTAGAGGAGAGGAGGTTCTCTAAGTTGGGGGCCATACTGTCTGATAAGAGTCACCCACTGCACTCTATCTTCTCCTGTCAGAGGAGCTACGTACGTGAGCTCCAGGTTCCGCTCACTGAACTCCAGAAAATGTGGCTGCGATAAGACCAAAATAACATTTTTCGAAAATGAAATTGTCACGGATGGAAATGGAGCTGGGCGACCAAATGCAGCCTTGACCAGGGTTTACTGAGGGAAAAGGAAGTTGGAAGGGAGGATGAGGGGAACAAACCAACAGAACCGGCAAACTAACATAACTTAACGGAGACAGAATGACAGGGGTAACCGACAGACCAACTTGGAGACAAACTAACCGAACCGAAAGACAAAGCGACAAGACTACAGGCAAGAGACAAGAACAATCCGACAGGGGAGCGAGGGGCAGACAGGACTTAAATACAGTATAGGTAACCAGAGGCAGGTGACTGTGATTACATCGATTGTGAGGAAACACAGGAGGGGCGACGCGAACAGAAACGATGGATATGCACATTGTAAAACAACCGAGGACGAGTCTTGACAGAAATGAAAATTAAATGAAACAACAAAACAAAATGGCATTATACGTATGTACTTTTCGAAAATAAAAAACGTTTTTGTTTCTTTAATTTATTTGCATTCTCTTAAACCTACATTTTGCCAGACCCGATATATATATATATATATATATATATATATATATATATATATATATATATATATATATATATATATATATATATATATATATATATATATATATATAAAGCTGACTTGGAACTTGTAGGGGAGGGGACAGGTTTGTCATCCTGAACTACTACGCTAATCTGTTCTTAGAGGAGAGAGGCTTAGCGAAACCTCAGATTAGATAGAGAGCAATGTCTCATTAGAGAGGGAAGTCCATCCGAATCAGTAATTTCTATTATAGATTTATTCAGTTAGTTTCACTTTGTTTTTGTTTGTTAAACCCTAAAATTTCCTAAATTGATTGCATTTATTATCTCTTTTAACAAATACATTTTTTGTTTAGCATTTTCCTCATGATGAAGGACAGACTGGCACAGCTCAAGGAGGTAGGCAGAATGCTAATGGTTCTACCCTAAGGGTATAGTAGGCTCTTGTGAGGACAACCTTTATGTTGTTGTTGTTGTTGTCAACTCAATATCCCGTTGGGATGATTTATTATGCAAATCACTGTTGCTCATCAACTAAATTAATGTATTAATATCAAATATGACTTAGAAGCAAACTCTATAAATATACCATAGGTTAAAAATCGCTTGTTCAAACCCAATGTATGACCTATTGCAGTGGTTCTCAAACACGGGTACGTGTACTCCTGGGGCCATGTGAAGGGGTTACTTGAGATTTTGAAAAGTATTTAAAATATAGTACCAATCATGCAAAAATCCTTAAAATTACTCAATAAATTATTTGAGTATTTCAAGAAAATTCATTTATAAAGAGAAATTTATATTATGTAGGCAATTCAAGATAAGTTATTCCAGTGTACAGCAGCCACAATTTAAGAGAATTCAAAAGAACAAACAGAAGTTTAAAACAGAAGTTTGGAAATTGAATATTTAAAAATATAATATAATCTCCTCAATACCAGAATTGTTCAACACAACTTGTTATATGCCACCTAACATCACCTGAAAATCACTTGAAAATCTTTTAAAATGTAGTTAATGATTTCTTTTTGAAAATAGATCATTACTAGATTTACTTTATTATGATCCCAAAAAAAGGACACCTCATACCATACATCTTTCTATGTGCTCAAATCTTTTGAATTATAGTCTTTTTTTTTTGCGAGGGACAACTATTCAAATTTAATCTGAAAATTATGGCACAGCACTATGTTGTAAATCTTTCTTTCTTTCTTTCTTGACTAGACACTAAACAAAGTTTTGTGTTTTTACATTGAGCACATGAAGTACATAACTGATGCTTTAAAGAATGCATACTGATGTAGATACTGCTTACGCAGTCTGAATCTCTTCTTTAATGTACGTATTCCGATATGGTTTCAGACAAGTGACGTTGGAGGGGATGACGTTGAGGTTCCCATGCAGAATGAGGATTTTATGGAAGATTTTTTTGCCCAGGTATTTTTCTTAATTAATGTTAATTTGATCAAAATATAAATTGTTTTTCATATGGTCTGTATGTGGCTCTTTTTTTAGATTGAGGATATCCGCTCCAGTATTGAAAAGACTGATGACAGCATAACAGAAATAAAAAAACTCTACTCCACCATCTTATCCTCCCCCACATCTGACCAGAGTAAATTACCTTCAGTTTCACACTGACTCACGCGCATGCGCACGTGAACACACACACACACACACACACACACACACACACACACACACACACACACACACACACGGACGCACACACACGCACACATGGACGTATGCGCACGCACACTTGCGCACACACACACACACACACACACACACACACACACACACACACACACACACACACACACACACACAATCCCCCCCCCCACACACACACACACTCAAAACCACCAGAGCAACAACAGGTGCTTAAATTCACAATAATTTCTCTGCAGTGGTGTATGTTCATATCCTTGTAGTACTTCAGTACTCATTGTACTTTGCATGGTCTCTCTGTTGATACCCTCCCCCCCCCTTCCCCATCCCTATTTCTGTATTTAGAAACACAGGATGATCTTGAAGCAGTGACCAATGAGATTAAGAAATCTGCCAACAACGCAAGAAACAAGCTCAAGAGTCAGTACTCTACCTTGTATCTTGTTTTGGGCAAGCGAGCAGGCAGACCGACGGACGGACAGATGGGCGGGTGGGCGGGCGGGAGGGCGGACAGACAGATAGATAGATAGATGGGTAAGTACGTTTAGTGTTAAAATAGTGTACAGACCACGTAAGGCTGTACTCCAAACATTTGTCGTACTGTATTTTTGTGGTTTTATGTACTGTTTTAGACAAACTTAGACAAATTGCTTTGAAACGCTTTTTGACGCTTCTTCTGGAACGGTCGAGATCCGGGGTTCTACTGTAAATGTGATGCAAGGTTTTGTTGGTTCCAACAGTGACCTGGGAAGATATAATTTGTTCACTCATTCAAGTGGGTATAGCAAATTAAAATGTCAAATTCGGCACGGCGGTACACTGGTTAGCACGTCTGCCTCACAGTTCAGAGGATGTGAGTTCGATTCCGCCTCTGTCCCACCCAGAGTGGAATTTGTATGTTCTCCCCGTGCCAGCATGTTTTTTCTCTGGGCACTTCATCACAACCCCTCCACATCACAAAAAGGCCGATTGAGCACTCTGAATTGCCCGTCGATGTGAGTGCAAGTTTTTCTCTGTGTGCCCTGCGATTGGCAGGCAACCAGTTCAGATGACTGCTGGGATAGGTTCCAGCACGCTCCCGACTCCCGTGGGGACAATCGGTACAGAAAACGGATGGATGGATAATGGCAGACTCGGATGAGATTATGTGATGTCATTGGAATCAGTGTTTTGTCTTCAAGGTTTCTGTTCCCGCGAGTCCACTTCATATGACAGTTACAAAGTTAAACCATGTAAAAGTTTTTAACCAAGCATAGAAGTTTCATGCTAACACTGACTACTACTTCAACCTGCCTGTACCGGGCCCAAGGCCCAGCTAAAGGAAAAAAAAACACCAAGTATGATGCTTCCACCACTGACCACAAACTGACAATGACAATTCATAAACACTAATCAAACAAGCGCAAAAATAATGTCTTGGGGGTATTTTAAAACTATATCTAAATTTAGTTTAGATATAGTCGTGCCAGTTACACGACGAACGCTGGCATCCAACTCTGGATTATTATTGTTCAAAGCAACTTTGGATGTAGTTAGTCCAAGCTAGCTAAATAGCTCAAAAGTTACCAATCTTAACTAAGTATATTGGTCTTTTGAAGACGAGCAGTGTTGTGTTTGCACGATACATCGTTTGGTATTTTCGCCAAAAAATTCAACCTTGGACTACAAAATAACATCCATCCGTCCGTCCAAACAGCTTTCCACTTGGCCTATCAGCGTCCTTCAGAGTCCTACAGGCCAAAAAGGCCCGATAGTCTCGATCACTCCCTCCGGATAGACTACACCATAGTTTTTTACAGTAGACGTATATTCTTCATTTGTCTCCTTTGTCTCCGTCAAACTACAAACAGACATAGAATTATATAAAACATACACTCAGAAAAAGCAAGAAAAGAAATGTCCAACAAACACACAAACTTTAGCATCAACAACGTGACAAGCAACCCAGAAAATTAGAATATTGTGATAAAGTTCTTTATTTTCTGTAATGCAATTAATAAAACAAAAATGTCATACATTCTGGATTCATTACAAGTCAACTGAAATATTGCAAGCCTTTTATTATTTTAATATTGCTGATTATGGTTTACAGCTTAAAAAAACTCAAAAATCCAATCTCAAAATATTAGAATATTTCCTCAGACCAAGTTAAATAAAATATTTATAACAGCAAAACAAAATCAAACATTTGAAAATGCCCATTAATGCACTCAGTACTTGGTTGGGAATCCTTTGGCTTCTTCCTCCAGCTTCTTCTTCACAATACCCCACAAATTCTCAATGGGGTTCAGGTCAGGAGAATTGGCAGGCCAATCGAGGACAGTAATGCCATGATCAGTACACCATTTACTGGTGGTTTTGGCACTGTGGGCAGGTGCCAGATCATGCTGGAAAATGAAAATCATCATCTCCATATAGCTCTTCAGCAGATGAAAGCATGTAGTGCTCTAAAATCTGCATTTACTCTGGACTTGATGAAACACAGTGGACCAACACCAGCAGCTGACATGGCTCCCCAAACCATCGCTGACTGTGAGAACTTCACACTGGATTTCAATCAACTTGGATTTTGCTCCTCTCCAGCCTTTCTCCAGACTCTGGCGCCTTGACTTCCAAATGAAATACAAAACTTGGTTTCGTCTGAAAAGAGGACTTTGGACCACTCTGCAACTGTCCAGTGCTTCTTTTCCATAGCCCAAGTCAGATGCTTCTTCCGTTGTCTTGAGTTCAGAAGTGGCTTGACCAAGGGAATACGGCTATTGTAGCCCATTTCCCGAACACGTCTGTGAACAGTGGCTTTTGATACCTGGACTCCAGCTTCAGTCTACTGTCTTTGAAGCTCCCCCAAATTCAGGAAGCGACTCTTCTTCACAATGCTGTTAAGGGTGCGGTCATCTCTCTTGGTTGTGCAGCGTTTCCTGCCACATTTCCCCCTTCCAACAGACTTTTTGTGGATGTGCTTTGAAACTGCACTCTGTGAACAGCTTGCTCTTTGAGAAATTTCTTTTTGTGTCTTACCCTCCTGATGGAGGGTGTCAATGATGGTCCTCTGGACAGCAGTCATATCAGCAGTCTTCCCCATGCTTGTGATTTAGTTTACCGAACCAAGCCGAGTGTTTTTCAAGGCTCAGGAAACCCTTGCAGGTGTCCAGAGTTAATTAGACGATTCAAGTGATTAGTTGAATACCCTACTATCTTTTTATGATATTCTAATATTTTGAGATAGGAGATTTGAGTTTTCTTAAGATGTATGCCATACTCAGCAATATTAAAATAATAAAAGGCTTGCAATATTTCAGTTGATTTGTAATGAATCCAGAATGTATGACATTTTTGTTTTTTTAATTGCATGAAAATAAAGAACTTTATCACAATATTCTAATTTTCTGAGACAGTCCTGTATATTGTACCTTGATGGCTGCACAACACCAAAGAGGGAACGAGTCCAAATCTTTACAGACATCAATGGAACGCAAACATGCTATCCTCCAAACGGTGACAGCACGTACAACACCAACAGGAAGTGCCACCGCCAAACGGGTCCCCAATGCAACAAATCAAGTACATACTCAGTACTGGCCCAGGTGCAAATCACAATCCGTGAAAGAAACTCTGAATACAAAACATGCATACAATAATAATGATAATCCAAACAAATTAAATGACAAATATAATTTGGGAGTTAAAGTCTCTTTCTTCAGTTTGACGAAATCTAGTACCGCAGGTGTCCACCAGCAAGTTCGAGGATTGCCACTATGATAGGCACCAACCACCTTATGGCCACAGTTCTGATCAGATGCCCCAACAATGGTGATATGAAATATGATTCAGGGTTAATGTTTTTGACCTAATCTCAAAATTTATGATTGGAGCAAACACAACACTGCTCATCATTCAAAGTAGTACACAAAGGCTATTGCTTACATTTATTTTAAGAAGCCAAATTAATTTTAACAAGTGTTTGAAGGTGATTGGTTCAGCCACATTCTGTTAAACAAGGAGTGCACATTTACAACAATATGAGCTCAGTTATTTTGTTTTACTTCCATCCATCCATCTTGTTCTGCTTATCCGGGGTCGGGACGCAGGGGCATCACCCGAAGACGAAGGGAGGCTACCCTAT
This sequence comes from Syngnathus floridae, assembly GCF_059516105.1. Classification (NCBI taxonomy): domain Eukaryota; kingdom Metazoa; phylum Chordata; class Actinopteri; order Syngnathiformes; family Syngnathidae; genus Syngnathus; species Syngnathus floridae. The sequence continues at coordinate 3,179,971 of NC_142416.1, read as the reverse complement.
CGTTCACCGGGGTGAACCCCAATGTGCAGGCACCAAGCCGGGGGGCAATAAGTATGCCCACACCTGCTCAACGCCTCTCACCGTGGGCAACTTCAGATTGGAAGAGAGTCCAGCCTCGCTCAAGAGACCTTGTACCAGATCCCAAACTGTGTGTGGAGGCAAGTCCGACTATGTCTAGTCGGAACTTTTCTGCCTCGCACACCAGCTCCGGGCCTTTCCAGCCAGAGATGTGACATTCCATGTTCCAAGAGCCAGCTTCTGCACCCGGGGATCGAACTTGCCAAGGTCCCCACCTTTGGCCGCCACCCAGCTCACTTAGCACTCGACCCCTTTGGCCCCTCCCACAGGTGTTGAGCCCATTGGAAGGGGGACCCACGTTTCCTTTTCGGGCTGTGCCTGGCCGGGCCCCATTGGCGAAGGCCTGGCCACCAGACGCTCGCCTTCGAGCCCCAACTCCAGGCCTGGCTCCAGAGGGTGGGCTCTGGTGACCCGCGTCCGGGCGAGGGAAAACAAAATCGATTTATTGTATTCTTCATAAGGGGTTCTTGTGAGCCGTGCTTTGCCTGGCCCCTCACCTAGGACCCTTTAACCATGGGTGACCCTGCCAGGGGCATAAAGTCCCAGACAATTGTCTCCTTGGATCATTAAGACACACAAACCCCTCCACCACGATAAGGTGACGACTCACGGGGGAAGTTTTACTTCACCATCCAAAAATGTTTGTTATCCAGTGGAGTTGTACATTAATCATGGAAAAGCTTCTGAAATTGTATTACATCTGGCATTTAAACACAGTTGTGTAGAATATTTATCTAGTGCTTAAATAATAATACTATTATAACTGTATTATAATTGTAACTATTCCACCAGGAACATGTTGATGTTTTTATTGAGAAGTAAAAAAGAAAAAAGATTTCACGTATGTACTCATGTACAGTATGCGCAAATATTCAAACAGGCATTGAACACCAGCTCGAGACAAACAAAGATGAGAGGGCCTCTGCTGACCTCAGGATAAGAAAATCACAGGTTAGAACAGCAAACATCTAGAGCGGGGGTGCTCATTAAGTAGATCTAAGGGAGCGTCGGCTGCTCTAATGGCTTTACCTCAGTCACTGCCAGTCCTTCCAATTTTTATTGATATCGAGTGGAGCCTCGGTTTTCGAACGTCCCAGGTCTCGAACAAATCGGTATTCGAACAAAAAATGTGAGATTTTTTGCTTGGGATGTCGGACGAAATTTCGGTTGTCGAACCTCGCGAGATGAGCCGAGAGGACCTGCATGCCAACTGACTCTTTTCGTTATTACATTCTCGTTACTTTGAGGATTGCATCAACTCTAATCATGCCTCCAAAGGAAGCAAGTAGGAGCAGTAAAGCTGATCATGGCGAAAAGAGGAAAATAGTGCGCAAAACGGTTGAATTTAAAAAAAAACTTAATCGCAAAATATGAGTCCGGTGCGCGTGTGTCACAGTTGGCGCGGGAGTTTTGCATGGCGAAATCGACAATCAGCTTGATCCTAAAAAACAAAGACGCTCTTAAAGGAAGTGATGTTGCGAGAGGGGCGACTGTGCTTACCAACAAACCTTCGCTCTTTTTTCCCTCAATTTAAAAACGTATCTTTTACTATTAGAATGAAACACACAAGCGAGTTGCTACAGATACCGCAATACATTCCCCAGCCTAGCCTACTCTATTAATTCTGTTTATTATTTATATTATTTGTTTATACATTACCTACTCACTTATTTATGCAGTTTATGGTGTGAAATAAGGAAAAATGCTTTAAAAAAGCGTTTTTTTTGGCTTGGAACGGATTATTTTTTCCTCATTATTTGTAGTGGGAAAACATGATTCAGAATTCCAATGATTCACTTCTCGAACAGCCTTCTGGAATGGATTGTGGTCGAAAACCGAGGCTCCACTGTAGTCTGCCTGCCAACGGCATTGAATGCGTTAAAAAAAAGCATACTCCCGCTTATTACCCAATGTTACTTGATTGACATACAGGGCAGCCAGTCATACGCTTGTTGCATGCCTTTCAGTGCCTTGCCATAGATGTACATTATATTTACATACATATTATTTGGGGCAAATACCATTTTATAAGTAGCTTGTATGCTTAAAATTGTGGGCACCCCTGACCTAGTGAAAAGCAGTGTGATGTGTTCTTATTATGTACTATACATTAAATCAGTGCTCTCGGATTGCTTGCATGTGTAATACATTACTGCGATTACAATCTTCAAATGATGTGATTCTAAAACACCTTGTGCTCTAATTATAAGAGTTTTTTCTTTTAATTATTGATAATTTGACAGAGAACAACATATTTTTTCCGAAACAAGGTTTTTCCGAAGTGCGGCTCGGCGGCGCACTGGGTAGCACGTCCGCCTCACAGTTAGGAGGGTGCGGGTTCGATTCCACCTCCGGCCCTCCCTGTGTGGAGTTTGCATGTTCTCCCCGGGCCCGTGTGGGTTTTCCCCGGGCACTCCGGTTTCCTCCCACATTCCAAAAACATGCTTGGTAGGCCGATTGAAGACTCCAAATTGTCCCTAGGTGTGAGTGTGAGTGCGATTGGTTGTCTGTCTCTGTGTGCCCTGCGATTGGCTGGCAACCAGTTCAGGGTGTCCCCCGCCTACTGCCCGATGACGGCTGGGATAGGCTCCAGCACGCCCGCGACCCCCGTGGGGACTAAGCGGTTCAGAAAATGGATGGATGGAGGTGTGATTTACTCAACAGTTTCAAATGCGAAAAACAGGTGGAGACTTAATGGCTCCCACAAACAAAATGGTAACACATCAATCAATCAATCAATCAATCAATCAATCAATCAATCAATCAATCAATCAATCAATCAATCAAACATGTTGTACTAATAAGGTGCAGCCAGGACAGCGTTTGCCAAATGCGCAAAATTGCTACACATTTCATTTTGTGCATTCTAAAAGGAGTATATGTAAATAGATTGATTTAGCAAATTAGTTAGATTAGTGATTCAAACCTGATTAAGGAATGAATTTTGCATCTTGCTTGTCTGAAAGCCATGTGCAAAAAATGCAGCACCGCTGAGGCGCAGGCAAAATGGAAGGCAAGTGTCAACTTTGAAATACCAGAAACAAAACATTATCGTGACATATTCTATTCAGCCAAGCAATTTTCTAACTTGAAGCCAGTCACATGAAGGGGTCATTCACCTGTGAAAATCCTCCCATTCAATCCTGCAATTCCATTCATCTGGATAGCACTGTAACAATTGGTGTTGGCCTCTCCCAGACTTGTTTTTTGGGTGTACTCTAACAGGTTCATCCAGGATGTACAGATGTGGACAGGTTAATCAAATGAAATATGGCTTTTATGTGGTTACTGTCTACCCCCTAAATTATCGGTGCAATATTGTTCTTTCCTGTCATACATTAATGTTTGCTCTCCTTCTCCACTCACACTTTCAATTCCATCAATTTAAACTTCATTTTATACCTACTGCATCTAAAGAGCAAAACCCTCTACACTGCTTTAAAATCTGTCGGTAGAAGTTTACACAATCTGTCAAGAGTGAGTGAACAAGCAATTTAGTAACTGATTATTAGGATCTTAGAAAACCCTTGGCAATCTTTTTAGATAATATACAACTCCCCCACCAACAACAGCTGTAATGGTTAAAGTGAACATGAAATTTGGCACTCATTATTTGGGATCTCAGTAAATCTGGCCCATAGTGACAATTGTCTGAGCATTCACACAATTGAAGCTATTCATATTACATTATGTCTTCATTTTCATCATCATTTTACACCAGTGAAAGACAAAAATAACAAATTATTTAAATTCCACAGCATGCTATCTTGGCGAAGAAATTTGTAGAGGTCATGACAAAATACAATGAAGCGCAAGTTGACTTCAGAGACAAGAGTAAAGGACGGATTGCCCGACAGCTTGAGATCAGTAAGTTGCTTTGTACGCATGCTGTAGTTACCATTACAGTTTATGTAAAAAATAAGATTTGTATCACATAAACTCCTAAGCATCGGGATAATGAACACATCTTAATGCTGTGATGATACATATATTCTATAGTGGTGTTTTTATGCAATAATCTCAAACAACCTCAAAACAAGCAAACAAAAGCAAAGACAAAAAGAAGTGATTATTAAAACAAAAAAAAAGCTTCCTTTTGTTTTTGTACTGAATTATAGCTGGCAAAGTAACAACTGATGAAGAACTGGAGGAGATGCTGGAGGGAGGCAACTCAACTGTCTTCACTGCTGGGGTAAATATACTTGTTGTACACATCCAGTGGTTCCATAAAACAAGTGTTTAATTCATTTTGTCACCTCAGCTTGTAACTCAAAACACTCATATCTAAAAATCATATTTTCCCCATTGAAGTTCATGGAAATGCCAACAATCCGTTTCTAGCTCCCCTAACCCAAAAATTCACAGTGTTGTAATGTGTATGTTCATGGGGAAAAAAACAGCACTGTAATATTGTACTAGAGCGGCTCGGTGGGGCACTGGTTACCACATCTGCCTCACAGTTAGGAGGGCGCAAGTTCGATTCCTGTGTGGAGTTTGCATGTTCTTCTCGTGCCTGCGTGGGTTTTCTCCGGGCACTCCGGTTTCCTCCCACATCCCAAAAACATGCTTGGTAGGCCGATTGAGCACTCAGAATTCCCATAAGGTGTGAGTGCGAGTGTGGATGGTTGTTCGTCTCTGTGTGCCCTGTGATTGGCTGGCAACTGGTTCAGGGCGTCCCCCGCCTACTGCCAATGACCGCTGGGATAGGCTCCAGCGCGCCCGCGACCCCTGTGGAGACAAGCGGTATAGAAAATGAATGGATGGATATTGTACAGTGGAGCCTCGGTTTTTGAACACAATCCGTTCCAGAAGGATGTTCGAGAAGTGAATTCTTCGAATTCCGAATCATGTTTTTCCATTACAAATAATGGGAAAAAAATAATCCGTTCCAAGCCAAACAAAACGCTTTTTTACACCTTTTTTTTTCATTATTTTACACCATAAACTGCATAAATAAGTGCGTAGGTAATGTATAAATAAATAATATAAATAATAAACTGAATTAATAGAGTATGCTAGGCTGGGGAATGTATAGCCGTATCTGTAGCAACTCGCTTGTGTGTTTCATTCTAATAGTTAAAGATATCTTTTTAAATTGTCAGGGGAAAAAAGCACATCAATTTTTATTTTATTTTTTACCAATGAAAGACAATATTTCAAAGATCATGTGAAAGAAAACAGCAAAAACATTTTCTTAATTTCAAAAAACAAAAACAAAAAAAACTACAGAAATTCCAATGAAAGATAACATGCAGTAAACGCACTGTATCAAAGTTCATGTGGAGCAAAAACAGCAAAAACATTTTCTTACGTAGAGGACGTATTTTCACCCCCAAAAAAAAGTTTATTGGTCCCTTCCCATAAAAACATCGGGAAACTCGATTAATTATTTTTTAAATTCAACCGTTTTGTGCACTACTTTCCTCTTTTCACTTGCTTCCTTCGGAGGCATGATTAGAGTTGATGCAATCCTCAGAGTAACGAGAATGTAATAACGAACAGAGTCAGTTGGCATGCAGGTCCTCTCGGCTCATCTCGCGAGGTTCGACAACCGAAATTTCGTTCGACATCCAAAGCAAAAAAATTTCAAATTTTTTGTTCGAATACCGATTTGTTCAAGAACTGGGACGTTCGAAAACCGAGGCTCCACTGTACTAATCTAAAAAAAAAATTTTTTAAAGTAATTAATAGTTTTTGTCGCACTGTCGATTTGAATGTTGCCCCTTATAGCATGCGTATCTTGGACACAGACATATTGTAAAACACGATTATGGATCTCACTTGAGTTCTTGATAGACTTTCCTCTTTTCAGCAGCCATCATATTGCAAGGGGTGGGATTCACACTGTCTCACCTTCTCTCTGACCTCACCAATCCATCACTAATATGTTAGGATTCTTATATTGTCTGTCTACATCAGTGGTGTCCAAACTTTTTGCAAAGCGGGCCAGATTTGGTTAGATGAAAATGTATAGGGGCCGACCATTCGCACCGACATTCCTCAAACCATTACCATTGTAAATGAACTTGTAAATATGTAAATATTCTTTGCTGTCTGCAGATAGGTTGATATTGCAAATTGCACTAATAGATAAGTTAAGAATTAAAATAATAATAAATTAAATACAAATGAGCAATTTTATGAAAGTTGAATGATTTTTTTTATTAGATGTATTAAGTTTGTTTTATTATTGTTGTATTAATGAGAAGGGTGATATTGGTGTTTGTGACTGCAGTAAACAGGCCAGGTTGCATCATGTCAGACTTTTAATGCAAATTAAATCATTCTCCATTTTATCTTTTCTATTTCAACTTCATATGCAACAAATTACTTCATAATCACAAAATAATGATCCATTTTTATTGTTTGCGATCACTGTGAGTGGGTGGTGGGGACACGTAGTGGTGTGGAGAGCAGGGGTGGGCAATTCCGGTCCTCGAGGGCTGGTGTCCTGCGTGTTTTATAGGTCTCCCTGCTGCAACACACCTGATTCAAATGATCAGGATTGTTATCCAGCTTCTGCAGACTTTGCTAATTATTTGACCATTTGAATCAGGTGCGTTGCAACAGGGTGACATAGAAAACATGCAGGACATTGGCACTCGAGGACCGGAATTGCCCACCCCTGGTGTAGAGTTAGTATGAAGTAGACAGCTTTCACCAGTAGTCCGTGTTTTTTTTTTTTTTTTTTGTCTTTCCCTGTGCAGCGTCATTTGCTGATTTTAGCGTCACCTTAGTCCTTGGTGTGTGGACATTTGAATGAGGAAGCATCTGTGTCACTGATTAACTTGCAAACGGACACCTGTGTGTGTGTGTGAACTGGGAAGGGACGGAGGAGACACGCTCGCAACCGATCGTGAGCGCGTTAGGACGAGTTTCATTTCTGTGGCTCGCTCTGGGTCGGGCAGGTCCCCGCGAAAGTGCCAGCGGGCAACTTATTATTGATTTTATGGCACAATGCTTCGGGCCAGCCTATATTTAGACTCTTCCAAGGTGGACGCGTCACAACCACATCGGTGACACTCTGATGAAGGGGGAAGAAACCGCTGAAACATGTCAGGTAATGCACCTAAAATAATTCGTTTGATTTAAAAGAAACCAGTGAAGTGATTAAAAAAGGAAAAACAAGATGAACTTAGTACAACTCTTCCAAGGTGGGGTGCTGCGAAATGGTAGCATAGTTCTGAGCCCTTGACAGTTCCCCCAGGACTATGAAAATAGCTGAACACAAATCCCAAATTGACAAGAAATGAATGGGGGATGAAGCTGTAGAAGTTCAAAGAAAAGAACGATAACGAAAGATCGATAACAAAAGAATGATAAGAACCAAACTCAAAGATGAGGAAGCAGATGGAAAAAACAGCAGTGCCTGAAAAAGTGACAAGAAAAATAGCCTAAATTTCCCTCTATTGCTGTTTGTCCGCCCCGTCTTGCATCTGATGGATTCAATGAAGCAAGTTATTTTTCTGTTTCTCAAAATGCCAAAACACGTTTGTCAAGCTGACTTGAAACTGTTCAGCAAAAATGTGTGAGTTGATGGGGGTTGGTGTGGTTGCAGGTTCAAAAACAATGTGATCTTTTTCAGATTATGGATTCAAAAGTAAACCAGCAGGCCATGAACGAGATTGAGGCTCGTCATAAAGACATCATTCGGTTGGAGAGCAGCATCAAAGAACTCCATGACATGTTTGTTGATATTGCTATGTTGGTTGAGAACCAGGTATGTGACAGATAAATAAAAGTTAAACAGATTAGTATTCTCTAGAGGAAGCTCATATCAACCAAAAACGTTAATTAGAATTTGTGTGCGTACACATTTTGAGTGAAATTAAAAAAAAAAAATATTCAGCATAACCTAAGTAATGAATAAAGCCTAAATCAACTATTACTTGGTCATTTTATTCAATAACTGAGAGACAATGCAGTGAGGAGTTGTCATGGGCCGAATGGAGCAGGGCGAACAAATGCAGCTTGGACCAGGGTTTATTGACGGGAAAAGGGTGGAACAAACAAACAGGAGTGCATGGGAGGACTAACCGGCAGGAGTCCATGGGAGGACTAACCCGCAGGACCTAACAGGATGGGACAACAGGATTAACAAACAGGATGGGCTAACAGACACTTAACAGGGACAGACTAACAGAGACTTAACAGAATAATCCGACAGGGAGTAACACGCAGACAGGATTTAAATACAAGACAGGTAACAAGGGGCAGGTGATGGTGATTGCACTGATTACGGGTAGACACAGGCGGGGAGGAGTGAGTGCACAGACACGGGACAGAGACATGAACGGAAACCATGGCAACGAACACTGACACGAGGAAACGGCGAGGAGCGGAGACGAGACGTGATAATACCCCCCCACGAGGGACGGTTCCCGACACCCCAAACCCCCACATGGTGTGTGTGTGGGGGGGGGGGGGCGGCAGGCGGAAGCGCACCGGTCCAAATGACCCACGAACGTCCGGAGTCAGATTTAACTGGGCAGACGCAGGGTCCGAGCTGGCAGCACCAAAGTCTCTGAGCCCGTAGTGCGTACAGTAGCATATAGGGAGTCAGAACCGCACCTGGCGGGATACGGGGAGACAGAACCGCATACGGCAGCATACAGGGAGTCAGAACTGCACACAGCGGCATACGGGGTCAGAGTCACGTGGTGCAGCAGTTGGAGCGGGGTCAGGTGATGATTGCTGGTCCGGTGCCGCTGGGACGAGGTCCGATGACTGCCGCGGGTCCGGCGTCACTGGGACATGGTCCGATGGCAGCCGCAGGTCCAGTGCAGCTGGGATGAGGTCCAATGGTGGCCACGGGTCCAGCGTGGCTGGGACCAAGTCCGATGGCGGCCCCGGGTCTGGCGTCGCTGGGATGAGGTCCGATGCCGGCTGCGGGTCCGGCGCTGCTGGGACGAGGTCGGATGGCGGCCGCGGGTTCGGCGCTGCGGATACGGGAGTAGGTGGTGGTTGTTGGTCCAGGCGCTGGTTGCTGTAGTGGTCGGATCGTTCTGTCACGGGTGGAATGGAGCAGGGTGACCAAATGCAGTTTGGACCAGTATTTATTGAAGAGAAAAGGGTGGTGGAGGAGAGGATGAGGGGAACAAACAAGCAGGAGAGCATGGTAGGACTAACCGGCAGGAACAAACGAGAACTAACAGGACGGGGCAACAGGACAGTACAACAGGACTGGCAAACAGGACGGGCTAACAGAGACTTAACAGAGACTGACTAACAGACTTAACAGAACGAGCAGGCAGGTAGTGACATGTGAACAGGACTTAAATACAAGACAGGTAACGAGGGGCAGGTGACGGTGATTGCACTGATTATGGGTAGACACCAACGGTGAGGAGCGAGTGCACAGACACGGGACAGAGACGCAAACAGAAACCATGACGGCAAACACTGACACGCGAGGAAACGTGGAAACGGTGAGGAGCAAATACGAGACGTGATAGGAGTGTGACAAGGAAAACTTATCGTAGGAAACAATCTTTTGTCTGAAAGAGAAAGCCCTTGTTTTCCATCCATCCATTTTCTGTCCCCACGGAGGTCGCGGGCGTGCTGGAGCCTATCCCAGCCATCATCGGGCAGTAGGCGGGGGACACCCTGAACTGGTTGCCAGCCAATCGCAGGGCACACAGAGATGAACAACCATCTGCACTTGCACTCACACCTGGGGGCAATTTGGAGTGCTCAATTGGCCTACCAAGTATGTTTTTGGGATGTGGGAGGAAACCAAAGTGCCCGGAGAAAACCCACGCGGACATGGCGAGAACATGCAAACCCCACACAGGGAGGGCCGGAGGTAAACTCGAACCCGCACCCTCCTAACTGTGAGGCGGACGTGCTACCCAGTGCTCCATCGAGCTGCCCAGCCCTTGTTTTAATTATGCATAATTTTATCCTGCCCGATCATGGTTAATCACTGTTATGCAATCTAAAGATTGATTGAACCAACAAAGTTTCACTTTAAAAACTAGAGTTTAAATTTCATTGAACCAAACTTTAGACCAAGTTTAAAATAACACGGACTAAATTTAAAATTCTCTTTAGAACTCATCTTAATTTGTACTATTAAAACAAATTTGATTTTAACTATTTCATAAAGTTTACCAAAAATATTGAATTTTCTTGAAGAAAATTGATAGGGGGGGGGCAGCTCGGTAGAGCACTGGTTAGCTCATCTGCCTGACAGTTAAGAGGGTGCAGGTTTGATTCCACCTCCGGCCCTCCCTGTATGGAGTTCGCATGTTCTCCCCGTGTCCGTGTGAATTTTCTCTGTACACTCCGGTTTCCTCTCACATCCCAAAAACATGCTTGGTAGGCTGATTGAGCATTACAAATGTGAGATGTGAGAGCAAGCGCGAATGGTTGTTCGTCTCTGTGTGCCCTGCGATTGGCTGGCGACCGGTTCAGGGTGTCCAACGTCGACTGCTCGTTGACAACTGGGATTGGCTCCAGCATGCCCACGACCCCCGGGGGGACAAGCGGAATAGAAAATGGATGGATGGATGAATTTGGACAACTGTGGATTTAGTTTTTAGTTTTTGCTTTTTCCCGAATTATATCTATTATACCAACTGTCAGGCAGTTGCTGCCAGTGGATGCATCATTTCTTTGTCACCATGTTGTCTGTTTTCTTTTCTTCTATTCGCTCCATTAATTCGCTCAGCAAGTTGTTGTCAAAGAAGGAAAAGTTTAAGATGCCAAGCCATTATAATGTAGCAGATCAAGTGAACAAATTACAATAGGCAAACGTTTTTGCTAACTAGCAACAATGCAAGACCACACCTCACTGAGTGGTGAATGTCCACGTGTGCGTGCACGTAGTAGGCACCGCACTCCTGTCAGGGGATTCAAAACGTCATAATGACAAGAAATGGTGTTCACAAGTGTCTAGCAAACATCTTTGTAACTTCGGATAAACCCTAACAATAAAACAACATTCGTCACATCCAAAGAAACGATGTTCCCGAGTGTCTAGCAAACGTCTTTGTAACTTCGGATAAACCCTAACAAAAAAAACATTTGTTACATCCAAATATTCGCAAACCAAACCTCTGTTCCTCTGTCAGATACAAGCTATAATGTTTTATCGAGAGAGAAAAAAGAGCACCTGTCGACACAGGGGGCTTGACAGTGGTGTAGCGACAGCCTATACATTTAAATCCATAATTTGTTATTTATTATTATTTCAATATCCACGATCATCTCTGCAAATTGGATTGAATCGAGTTTAAATTTCGTTAAACAGATTTTTACTAAACTTAGATATAACGATGCAACAGAGGTCTTCTTAATTTTAAAAATACCAGCTCACCTCACTTTTAAACATGGTTTTACTAATCCCTGATTAAAGTTTAAATTTTGTTGGTGCAACCCATCGTAAGTGCCATGAATGAATGGCTCTGGAATCACAATTTTTATCTGTCATCTGGAGACTGTGTGCCTGTGTTGGCTCTTTATTTCTTGCCTTCCATTTTTTAGGGTGGCATGATTGACAGAATTGAAAGTAACATGGACCAATCAGTGGGCTTTGTAGAAAGAGCAGTTGCTGACACCAAGAAAGCAGCCAAGTTCCAACAAGAAGCACGCAGGGTAAGTTTGGCTTGATTTTCTTAAGTAACTTATTTGAAATATTTCACTTGTTATATCTTACTAATATCTGAGTTTTATATGAGATCAAATAATCATAGCACAATGAGAATTAGGGTGATGGTTACTGTTTTTTGTACATACTCATATTACTATTTTGAAATAAATCGACATAGTTTATTTTAGGAATAACAAGAAATATGATTTTAAATATTGTACTAAATAGTACATATATGCAGTGGTGCCTTGATTTAATAAAGTCCTGATTTACGATGTTTTTGAGGTATGGTTTTCAAGGTAACAAGGTTAATTTTTTGGTGGTGGTGGGGGGGTGCACTTCTAGCACCACTCCAGTGGTAGGAAAAAATGGAGCAGTAAAGTTGGAACTACTTTGTGGACCTCGGTTCACTCAAAAATTGGCTTACTAAATCTCTCCATAATTCATGCCAATCCACCCAGCGGGTCTGCAAGGTGTGAGCACAAACTGTCACTGCTGATTACTTAAGAGATTCAGATTTTGTAACTTTTTTAGAACTTTAATTGCTATGCCGATTTTATATTATTTTCACAAGAATTGAATGATTTTATAGTTTTCCTCCACTCCAAAAAACTGACAACAATTTTCAACAATCTTACTTTTTTTTTTCTTTTTACAACAATCTTGACAGCCAGAGGGGCATTTTGAATAGTATTTTTGTTTTGTAGGGATAGTTAAAAAAAATAAAAATCCACAACAGAGTGATGGAGTGGACAGAGGTAGGCAGTTTACCAAATTTTTATTCTCCGTCATTTGTCCGCAACTTGGGCACCTTTCCGTCCTTATTCATAATACTGTATTTTCCCCACCATAAGGCGCTTCGGGTTAAAATGTGGAGACTCGATTGAATTGAGTCATTTCTGTACTTAACCCACACATACGACGCACCGCATTATAGGACGCATGCATGCATATGGTATAGAAAAAAGGTAGTGGGAACAAGACAGCGAGTTTTGTTGTACTTCAGTCAACTATTTAACAATGAACAGGACTGTACTTACATTATTGTTCAGCAATATTTATCCACAAATCCATCAAAGATCACCAAATGATTCCCGGGCGCGGCACCGCTGCTGCTCACTGCTCCCTTCGGGGATGGGTTAAATGCAGAGACAAATTTCAACGCACCCAGTTGTGTGTGTGACAATCATTGGGACTTTAACTTTAACTTTAAAGTCTTCTTCTGCTGTTTCCGAATCAAACAGCTCGGCAAGTTTGCCATTTAACATGCTAAGTTCCTTCTCGTCATTGTTGGAGTCAGTCTTGTTGTAATGACCTTGGCTTTCCAGAAAGCACAGATAACATTTAAAGCTGATGCCTTTTTTCAGGCATCCACATTCCATTCACATATGATGGCGTAACTCGCTCGGCGCTGCCTCTGAATCTTAGTAAATGTGTTTGTCGTTAATGTGAAATGCCAGTTTTAGTAAACGTGTGGTTGCTGTCTGTCATCCATTGTGCTCATGCTGCTTGCAACTTGACTATGAATGCCCTGTTCACACCAATGTCAAGCGGTTGGAGTTCCTTTGTTAATCTTCCTGGAATGATGGCAAGATTTGCCGTTGATGTGGAATGCCAGTTTTCGTAAACGAGTGGTTGGAACTTGACGTTGAATGCCCTGTTCACACCAATGTCCATGTCACAATCAAGGCAGGGCGACCAAGTGCGGCACAGATCTTTATTGAAAAAGGGCAAAGGGGAAGTGGAAGACTGGATTGATAGTCCTGGTCAGGGCCAAGCAGGTGGTCAGGGCAGGCGGTGATCAAAGCGTGGTCAAAGATCGGCAAGTGGTCAGGACAGGCGGCGAGCAAAGCGAGTTGGGTCGGTACACGAGCGACATCGGCAACGGGAATCATTCGGGCAGAGCACAGTGAGCACAGGGGTGGCGTCACAGGCAGGGTAAAAGGATGAACTGACAGAGTGAAGACGAGAGTCCGGAGTTTAAATAATCAGTACGCTAAGCGGGAACAGGTGCCGGTGGTCAACTTGATTGTGTCGGCACCGCCATGACTGGCCGATGCAGAGAAAAAGGAGCAGCTCGGTGGCAGGTGACGCAGACACGTGACTGTCTAGCACAGACATGGGCAAACCACGGCCCGCGGGCCACATCCGGCCCATGGGGCCGTTTAATCCGGCCCGCCAAACCTGAATAAATTGTATTATTAATTTTTTGGGGGGTCATTTTTCCTGCAATTACTATGTGGGGAAGCGCCCGCCCGCACATTTACTCCCGGGAGCCGTGTCAGGAAGCACGGTGCACACTCAAGTGTGTGTGCGTACTCAGGAGTACGGACGTGGCGCACTCCGCGCTCTAATTCGCGCGCTAAACTTTCAGATACAGTTTTACGCTAATGCCACCCATAAACTTTCCCCTGGAATCCTTCCATTAAAATGAGTGGCCCGAAGAAAAGAAAGATGGACACTGAGTGCCGAATGTTAAAGAAGAGCGGACAATTTGGCTCGACGTACGTGTGTGAGAAGACGTTCAGCCACATGAACGTCAACAAAGCCCATCACAGATCTAGGTTAACTGACCGACACCTCAGCTCTATCCTAAGATTCAAGATTCAAGAGTTTTTTATTCGCCATGTTTGAGCGTGCCAAACAAGGAATTTGACTTCGGTAAATCACAGCGTCTGTTCAACATTTAGGTGACTAACAACAACACTCAGGACATGTGAAAAACGAAAGATATTCTCAAACATCCCCTGATCTTAAACTGATCTTAAACTCCCAAGAGGGCAAGGAAAAACTCAAAACTCCAGCTAGGGGAAATGAGAAACCTTGAGAAGAGACCACAGATGGGAGAATTACTACAACAAATTTTACTCCAGACTATGATGCACTAGCAAAAAAGCGAAACCAACACTACTATTGATTTCTTTATTACTTTATTTAGATGTTTTCTTTCACTGATTCTTCAAGATGATGTATTTGGTCAGAATGTTTGCCGTTGGATGTGATTTCGCCTCATTAGAGAAACATAGTATTTCATAAATCTGACCTGCAGGCGCTAAAGTGATGGAAAATGATATTCATCATAACAGTGTCGTATTTAATAAGAATCACTGATCGTAGTTTTTTGGTGAAATATTTTTTTAATGCTGTTAATAAATGCATTTGTTTTCAAAAAGTTCTTTTTAATATCCATGCTTAAGTATCTACTAAAAGTAAAAACCTTTTATGCAATGACCTTTACATGTCATTTATATTACTTCACACAAACACTACATCCTTCTGCTCCTGGTTCGGCCCCCCGGTCAAAATTTAGAACCCAATTCGGCCCGCAAGTCAAAAAGTTTGCCCACCCCTGCTTTAGCTACATATACATGTCACACACACACACACACACACATCACACACGCACACGCGCACACGCACACACACATGCACACGCACTCACACACACGCATGCACACACACACACGCACACACACGTTTCATATTTATACATTATTTTCTCATGTCATTTATACTACGTATTAATATAGTATTTGCATGTTTGAAACTATTATTTGATGTTCTAATGCAGTGGTTCTTAACCTGGGTTCGATCGAACCCTAGGGGTTCGGTGACTTGGCTTCAGGGGTTTGGCAGAGCTGGTATGTCATTCCCCCCGCGGATGGCCGAACACACCTGAATGTCGTGTAAATTCGCGATAATGCATATCTGAACTGGTCTTGGAAAGGCAACAACAGAAGTCACACTGATTTCCTGGTATGTCATTAACCCCCCCCCTAAAGAGGGGTTCAGGGAATGAGTATATGAAACTGATGGGGTTCGGTCCCACACCCAAAGAGGGGTTCGGTGAATGCGCATATGAAACTAATGGGGTTCGGTACCTCCAAAAAGGTTAAGAACCACTGTTCTAATGATAACATTCATGTTCTAATGATATATACATATGCACTTATATGGTTTAATATACACTTATTGATACACAAACACTGTATGTATGTTAAAAAAAGCGTGACACTACTTTGCGGATCTTCACATATCGCGGGTGGTCTTGGAACCAATTATCCGCGATAAACGAGGGATTACTGTACACTATATACAGACAATAAGCCTCTCGGTTGTTACCAATAAGTGGCCTAAGACAGTCTTTAAATATAGCGTCATCCAACCAGATATCGAAAAACATACATTTCCCCATGACTTCATTTTGCCTCCATTACCAGGGAATATTGTGTAGGCACGAATTATTTTGATGACGTTTTTATCGTGCACGCACACTGATAGACGAAATTGAACTTTTTTTTTTATGGTTGGCATCCACAGCATTGCATTAACGCCGCAAACTACAACATACTGTAAGACACAGGTCCTGCTCGCACATACTATGATTTAGTATATAATAAATGAAATTACGTGATTTTTAGAGAATAGGCCTTACAGGTGGATAGCTGTTCAAAAATGTAATACCTCGTCAGATGGCATTTACTACTTTATCATACTTTTTAATGGCCTTCATTTACGATCTTGTAATACCTTTTACAACCCCGCAGATACCCTGTTGATATAGTTTTGCCCACTCTACCTTTTATGCAAGAACCACATGTGAGACAGTTTGCCCATTTTATACTTGCAAGCGGAGAAAGCCATCAGCACCCTGTGTGATACAGGGGTGCTTGAAAGTAGTCTGACCTTCGCGTCCTGCAACAGAATATTTTGAGAGAAAGCAGGGTAGGGGTGAGAGTGAACAGTTTTCGAGGGTCACCTCTGCAAACTGGAATTAGTGCAGAGGGTCTTAGCTCTTTGTTTTACAAGGTTGTGGAAACAGATATTAGTGGAGCATTTTAGATAACTAACCAAGCAAGAATGTTTCCACATCATTTGGAAAGTTCCAACAACTGAATGTGGAAAGTTTCAACGAGTAATTGAAAGGTGGAAGGTTTTAACAAAGTTAATGATTCTAGTCAACATTCCAACAAAATCATATGATCAAAATAATTTGTCAACCCTAACACCTGTCATTGATAAAACAATGCCAACATGATGAAATCTACTGTAAGTTATGACTGCATCTACCTTATATTATGTCTAACATTCCAAGCAGGGCTTGCCCTGTATAAGAATACTTCATTGCAATTTCTGAAACTTGTATTATAACGACTCTTATGAACTCTCAAGAATCCTGATCACGGACTTTCAAGAATCCTGATTATTTGGACACTTGGACATGAAAAAATATAAACGACCATGTTATTGCTGTAGGACTTAGACTGTCACTCTTGGTTTTTTTTTTGTGGTCGCAAAAGTAACATAGAATAATTATGGAGCTAGGTGATGTAAATTGCTGGTTGAAATTGGGTGGGATGAGATAAACAAAATTGTTAATCCTAACACATTTTGGCAAGTCATGTGTTAATAGTGCGTGAAATGAAATTGAGATGAATGGTGACAATGTACTAGCCGAAAAAAAAGAAAAAAAATTTGTGATGATGACATAAGGATCGCACAGTCTTTGTAGACTGCAATGGTTGATAATGTGCTCCCCAGTTGAAAGAATATGGTGTTTTTTGTAGTGTTGGAAAGGTTCATGGTATGGGAGCTGAGGGTGCCCCAATTGCCATTTGCCTCGTATCACAGTTAGTATTGGCCTGAATATAAAACGGTGTTTTTTGCATTGAAATAAGACTGAAAAAGTGGGGGTTGTCTTACATTTGGGGTCTAGACATTATACCCATTCACAATGTTAGATGGCGCCAGATACCTTTAAAGCGAATGCTGAACATAACTCCCCAGGCCAAAGCGAACCCCTGTCACAAAGAAGAAAACTAAAAATAGCTGTTAGAAAGTTCTCCTCACATCGTACGAGTAGCCGTTACACAGCGGCACGGCTACAAACGGTCACCAGCAAATGTATTTTGTTGTCTCGATGACTTATGTTTGGTGTGTTGCTGAGAGTATTTCATTTATGGTTATCTAGTATAGTGGAACCGTTACGCGCAGTTAGTAATGCAATGTGTGCCGTCTACTAGTGTTGTGTGACGTCAGAAGTTGAGCGTTGACTTACGTGCTGTATTTCCGTCTGTTGCAGAACCACACACACACACACACACACACACACACACACACACACACACACACACACACACACACACACACACACACCCCACACACCCTTCACACGCTTCATACAATAATCACACACACATGAATCACATTCACACACCCAAAGACTCACCCACGTACACTACACACACCTGCTCTCACATCCTTACGACCAAACATGTGCCTATACCCTTTTGCCAGTTTGCCTGTATGCCCCTGTGAGCCACAGTGCCTTTTACTTTTTTGCCAATAATTCAGTAAAGCAATCAAAACTGAACCATGTCTTCCCTCCTGTGTTCTGACCGACACCCGGGGGCAAAAAGAGCATAACCCTCCAAGCCAACCCCCTACACAGTCCTCAGACACCCCAACAATAGCGGTAGCAGTTTTGAATTATTTTATTGCAATGTTTTTCCTTATTCAGATTTGTTTCAAGACTACAGTTACAGTTAGACTTCACTTTGATGCTTAATGCAGTTATTGCAATTTTGTTGTTTTATCACAGTAGATTGGTTTATTTACATTTCAAAAACCAGAAGCCATTCATTTACAAATGTGATTGCACTTTAGTTTACATATTTAAATGTTCAGATATTAAGATGTGATACACCGTTTTTGCATGATTTGAATGAGGCAAAATAACGTGCTTTTTCTCTCGAATATATTGTTATAATCATTTGTTTCAGATGTACTGGAATTATTTTCTGTATAAAATAAAATTTGGTGTTCAAAAAGTCTTTTTTTTAAACTTGAGTCTTGAAAAAGAGGGGGGGGTCGTCTTATATTCAGGGTCGTCTTATATTCATGCCAATACGGTAATTATTTGTGTCTAATCTCTTCAACGCGTGTTCATTTTCTTCTAAGGAAAAAATATTCACACAAATCAAACTCACATCTAATTAGTTAAAATTCAGCTGATTATATTACGTCTGCTTTCAGGAAAAAAGGTTTACAAATCAGCGCTGGGCTTTTCTCTCCGACAGTGACCCAATGCAATATCAGGAAAAGCAGTAAGGAAGTTCTTTGTAGTGCTTATATTGAGTCGAGTTGCGTTGCACACGAAGGTGGGGGTCAGTTCGTTTTCCGTTGACGTCCGTCCAGCTGTCTAATATTCTGTGGACCTTGAAAGGTCAGTCAAAATCCAGTAAGATTGGTATTTAGGGGGTTGCGCCAGTGAAAATGACTGGTATCAAATGAGTTCATGGGATTCGTATTCATTTCTGTTCAGTACAAGTTGCTTTGAGGTACAAATAATTGAAGTTACACACAATAGACAGAACGAGGTAAACTTATAAGTCAAGGTACCACTGTATGTAAATCATAGATGATGTTATGGATATTTCTTTGTTGTATACTTAGATGTTTTGTGTTTATGTCCTTCTCTTGCATGCTGCGAAGAAACAAATGATGATCTTCTGTTGCTGTGTATTATTGGCTGTCATCCTAGGTTCATTTGTCTACAGTTTTATCAAATAAACACTAAATATATCTTCTTCGACTTGCTAAGTCTAAACAAACGAAGAGTTACCATAGATGGCAGAGAAAACTCCTAGGACTGTAATTTGCTTTAACTGTATTCTGTCTTTTTATTCAATTAAAGACCCCAGAAAGCTAATTTTGATATTTCTTTCTTAATTTGTTCTGTCGCGGGGACCTGCACGCCTCGAAGCGAGCCACAAGGAGAAGGCGCATATGAACGGGAACACGTACGGGCAGGCGCTCTTGCTCGGGTGCGAGTGCAATCTCCCATGTCCCTTCCTGGTTCGCGTGCGCTCAGGTGTATATTAATTAGATCATCAGTGACACAGACACTTCCTCACTTAAACTCCCGCACACCAAGGACTAGGGACGCTCAGATCAGAAATGCTGCCAGTGACGCTGCACGGGGAGAAGCAACAGCCCACAGACTACTGGTGAGCTCTGTCTATTCACTATGAACTCTGCAAATACTATTGTGCCCACTCACAGTGATCATAAACAACGAAAGGACTATGGGTTATTATTTTCTGATTTTGGTGTTTTTTTGTGTATGACGTTAAAGTAAAAAGATAAAATGAAGAAGGATTTAATTTAGGGGAAAAATCTGACATAAAAAATTGGTATCTAAAACATTAATTTGTGTCAAAAGAGCATGATTTAATGAGCTAAAAATTATTACCATCCATCCATCCATTATCTGTACCGCTTGTCCCCACGGGGGTCGCGGGCGTGCTGGAGCCTATCCCATCTGTCATTGGGCAGTAGGCAGGGTACACCCTGAACTGGTTGCCAGCCAATCGCAGGGCACACAGAGACAAACAACCATCTGCACTTGCACTCACATCTATCGGTGTCACGTCTCGTCCCCAGCCGTTTTACTATGTGTCTGTTGTCATGGTTTCTGTCTGTGTGCTTGCCCCTCCCCTCCTGTGTGCCCATTATTAGTATGATCATTCTCACCTGCCTTTTGTTACCTGTCGTGTATTTAAGTCCTGTCTTCCCCTCTGTCGCATCATTCATGTCTTCACGTCCTTTGTTTTACAACCCTGTCGGTTAGTCCTCTTGTTTTGTTAAGTCATGTCAGTTTGCCGAGTCTGTTAGTTTGTTTTGCTGAATAAAAGATGGTCCAAGCTGCATTTGGTTGCCCTGCTCCATCCGCTCCGTGACAATTGGCAATTCAGAGTGCTCATTCGGCCAACCATGTATGTTTTCTGGATGTCGGAGGAAACCGAAGTGCCCGGAGAAAAGCCACGCAAGCACGGTGAGAACATTTTTTGGTCCACAATTTGGGAAGCGCGCTATCCGCGCCTCACGGCAAAAGCCAGAGCCAATCATCTGTTATCCAATTTACTCAGTGTTTGTTTTCTTTTTCAGTTTTAGGAAAAGGCTAAGGCACCGAAACAAAATTTAGACTGACACAGGTTGGTTGAGTTCAATCACAATTCTTGTTAAGAAAGCTCTGTTTTCAGGAAAGTACAACACAGCACTGGGCCTTTTGTGCGACAATGCTCAAGAGCAGAAAGTCTCCTTTCAGAAAAGGCAACGTTCAAGGTTCTTTGGTCATCTTATATTCAGTTGCACATGCCAGTGTGGGCCGAGTTTGATGGGTGATGAGTCTTTGGGGTGGGGCAAGTTCGCAGGAGAGTTTGATTCCATGGGAGTGGGTGCTGGTTCGGTGAGAGCTGGTTCCGTGAGCGTGGGTGCTGATTATGGGCGATTCGGTGTGTGTGTGGGGGCTGTTGTTTTCCATCCCGTCTTTCGGCCTTGGCGATCACCTATGGCTGGGTTCTTGGCTGTCTTCCTCCTGGCGTTCTCCCTCTGGCACCTCTGCTGGATTTATCTCCAAGTGACCTTCCTGTAAACATTTTCCTCTATTCTTGCACATACACTGTCGCACCTTGTCCATTCATCATCCTTCCACTTTTGTTATTTTGTACGGATTTATGTGAAGTTTTGTGTGTAACATCATCAATTGGTTAATGTTCCCTGACTATGCAAAGTTCTTACTCACCACTTACCATGCATTTGTTTGTTTGTTCTTTTGACACTACATGTATTTGCTAACTTTGTCACATTCTTAGTTTAATCATGCTTCCAACCATATCTTTTCATTGTGAGTCAAAATATTTTCCTTCTGTCCAGAACATTCAATAGTACTCCAAGGCTGGCTTCTAGCATTAGGCAAAATACGACGTCACATCAAGCATTAATCAAAACATAAGATATAATCAAGAACAAAACATTCTTTGACACCTTGAGCAGTGTTCGTGATTTAGAATAACATCAAGCATGCATTAAATACTTCCTTAAGGGTCGTTATGCTAGTCAGACAACATATCAACAAACATTTGTTATTTCAAAGTGCACAGAAATACAGATCATGAAGTTATAAAAACCCATGTCATTACCATATATAAAAATGTCTAGTTATGTCTTCTTTATTGGTTTGGTGTGCAGGTATAATTATATGCTTAAAATGTTTCTTTTAATGATTTAATATGCGAATATCCTTGTCTGCTTATGTACTTTATTCAATGAGGTTTGAGCATATCTGTTTTTGTAGCTAGGCAGGATGTTTTGTATTTCTACCCCATTCCTTCAATGGAATCGAACCCGCATCCTCTGAACTGCGAGGTGGATGTGCTAACCAGTGCTTCACCGTGCCGCCTCATCACCTATTATTGTTTATAATTTCATGCGTTGAAGGTATTTCACTAACAAATTAAACCAAGTGAAGAAAGCTGTGCAGTCAAAATACAGTGAAAAACCAGTACAAGCTGGACTACAATCAATGTCATGTATCGATGAGTCGATGAGCTCAAATTGGAGAGAACAACAATTAAAAGACTCTTCACACAACCGGCCAACCGAATAACTAGGACCTTCGTGGATGTCTCCAGAGCAACTCCAGGAAACATTCAATAAGCTAACACTAGAGGACTCACAAGTCCCGGAATCCAATGAGGAGGTTGAAGTGGCAATGTGCAAGGCAGCTAATGTCGACGACACACAAGAGCTAAGCGAGGACCAACGAGCTGATATGGAAAGAACGGAGCAGGAGTGTGAGAAAACAATGAAGGGCGTTAAAACCTTGATACAAGAACGGCTTTGGACCAGTCTTGGAGAGCGAGAAGTTTTGGATGTATTTTAGGCAGGCATTGAGAAAAGACACCACCTATATAAGACACCCCGAGACATGAACCAAGGCAGCCAGAGATGCCTATCAACTATGGAATCGGTGGGCACCTACTGCTGAACAGGAAGATTTCAACAAACAACTAAAAACTTTCAAGTTTCTTTGCTGATACATGTTTGTGGATTTCTGCTTTTTTTCTCAAGTCCGTAACACACAAATTGGTGCAACTTCAGGGTACCTTTAGGAGTGCTCACCCTGATTTTCAGTAAGTAACGCTTGGTTGTTACCGTTGCCTTCATGCTTCTCACTCCATGAACCACGAATTCAACGTCCTTGCTTCCCTGGTTCAATTCTTTTGCAGCCTTGTGTTTTATGTAATTGGTATCGGAGGCTAGATCTCTTAGTGTCCCAAGTCTCTGTCCTGCGTTGGCGGTGTTCTGCCCTCAGAATTGTTTTCTTGATGTTAGGATTGTTTGTGTACTTAAAACAGATTTATTTACCGTAATTTCCGGACTATAAGTCGCGGTTTTTTTCATAGTTTGGGTGGGGGGGCGACTTATACTCAGGAGCGACTTATATATGTTTTTTTTCACAAATTTTTACTTGATCATTAAGACATCACTTAAAAGTATAGTTGACCACTTCCCATGTTATTTTTAGTATAGTTGATCACTTAACATGCTTTTATATCTTTATCTTGAACATATTCAAAACATAAAAAAGAGAAAAAACATCAAATAAAGCAATTAACACTTTAAAGCACCATATCCAAGTCCACTGTCTGTTTGCTCCTCTTATATTTATTATGATTATTTATTATTATTTGTTTATTTATCATTTATTCAACACTCTTATTTATTCATTGTTTATGCCTTCTTGGTTTTTTTTTGTGTTGCTTGTATGGATATGTGTACTATCTCACCGAGGGATAGTGGGAACGTAATTTCAATCTCTTTGTGTGTCTTGGTATATGAAAAAAAAAAAATCGACAATAAAGCAGACTTTGTCTTTGATAAAACAACCAAATAAACAAAACAAAAAACTACATCTGAAAAAAAAAATATTTTCAGACGAAACTGGATGAGGGCGCTTTAAATTTCACCGTTGGCCGTGACTCATCAACTGGGTGGGCTTAAGAAAAATGGCACCAAAAAGAAAGTCATATTTTGCAAGTTACAAACTTCAAGTTGTAAAATATGCAGCTGAAAACAGTAATCGAGCAGCAGAAAGAAAGTTTGGAGAACCGTGACGTACCAATGGATTACTATTTCAAGTGACGTCAGCGCGACCCACGTAAGGACAACACCGGCATCATTAGCGGTGATCATTTCTAAGTGACACGGAGGACAAAGAGTTTGACGGAATTAAGGATTTGGAGTGACATAGAAGGTTTGAAAAACTATTATGGCTTTTACGCACGCCCGGTCCTACTCTATTGAGTCGGGGGCCGGCGCTCGGTCGAGTGGCTGTCCGCGAACGATGCATGGGGCTCGGACATGGCCATTACGCACGCCCGGTCCTCTGCCATGGAGCTATCGTCTCTGGAAGTCCACGCCGCCACACGCTTGGAAGTTTGTTTTGTGGAATAAAGAGCCGTTTACCAAACCCACGTCTATCCTTGTACTTTGTTAACGCTACAATATAGTTATATACCAGATCTGTGGAATAAAGACGAGGATGACGTCAGGGCGCACGCGCGGCGATGTTGACAAAGGACGAGGAATTTGATCGATGGATTTAATGGATTTAAAGTGCACGGATGGTTTGATAATATTATTGCTCATATTATAGTTACTTGAAATATAGTTTATCGTTATATGAGCCTGTGGAATATTTTGAAGTGCAAGCGCCCTCAGCCGCGCGCAGCCATTGTTGACAAAGAACGATCGATGGATTTAATGAATTGGAGTGACACCGATGGTTTTATAAACATGTTATTTATGTAATGGTTGTCCTAAATCACTCTATATGTTACGTCAGGCCCGTTCTCAGCTCCTCATTTGTGTTTGTCACGTTAGCATACCTATCGTTTAGCCTGTTGCTATCGTATCGAATGATTGATGGATTTAATGAATTGGAGTGACACCAATGGTTTTATAAACATGTTATTCATGTAATAGTTGTCCTTAATCACTCTATATGTTACATCAGACCCGTTCTCAGCTCTTTGTTTGTGTTTGTCACGTTAGCATACCTATCGTTTAGTCTGTTGTTGCTATCCTTTAGCCTGTTGTTGCTCGTTCATGACTGTTTTTGGTGTGGGATTTTGTCGAATAAATTGCCCCCCAACATGCGACTTATACTCCGGAGCGACTTATATATGTTTTTTTTCACTTTTTGGGGCATTTTATGGCTGGTGCGACTTATACTCCGGAGCGACTTATAGTCCGGAAAATACGGTAATGTATACTTTACGCTAAGAAATGTTTTCTATGTAAGGAAGTATACACAGAGTTATTTGTCATTCAGAAACAAACCGGAAATTTATTTTGAAATGCACTGGAAGTTGCGCAAATTTCTGTTGAAGCGTCTTGACAATTGATGAGTTTGAGAAACGTTTGCGTTACTCGCGTCATCCAAGCGAATCTTGCTCCTCACGCTCACGGAATCAATGGCTGTAAGTTATCATTGTTTGGTTGGATAACTTTATTATTGTTCATAAGAAGAATACTCGTAGAAGAAACTACAGTGTAAGTGTTTTTGTTGTTTCACTTGCAGTTTTACTCATTGTTTTTAACACTGAATGGAAACAAAGGGAGCAAGATGCTCTGTATCCTGGCTCAAGAGTTCTATACATGAATTTGGCTCGCTGATGAACTGTGATAACGTACACGAAGTACATAAAACACAGGGAGATTAGTACAGGCAGTGACATTTAGAACTATCAATATCACTTCAATTGTCCATCTTCTTCGGTAACAACAGGATTCAAGAAGAATCAAGACTCAAGAATTGTTTGAGCATGCCAAACAAGGAATTTTACTTCGGTACATCTCAGCCTCTGTTCAACATTTAGGTGACTAACAACACTCAGGACATGTGTGAAAATTGACAAATATTCTCAAACATCCCCTGATCTTAAACTCTCAGGAGGGCAAGGAAAAACTCAAAACTCCTACAAGGGGAAATGAGAAACCTTGAGAAGAGACCACAGATGGGAGGATCCCTCTTCCAGGATGACCAGGCTGCAATGGATGCAGAGTGGACACATAGTACACATACTATAGACAATTAAAAGATAAAGCGTCGAGAGCAGGATGTTATTGCACAGCAATGTCTCTGAGACTCTAAGAGTGGTGTGAGTTCATCAGAGCGACAGCCTGGGGGAAGAAGCTGTCTCTGTGTCTGCTGGTTTTGGCGTACAGTGCTCTGTAAAGCCGTCCGGAGGGGAGTAGTTCGAACAGACTGCAACCTGGTTGAAAAAGGTCTGTAGAGGTGTTACCTGCACGTTTCCTGGTCCTGGACAGGTACAAGTCCTGGATAGATGGGAGGTTGGTTCCGATTATCTTTTCTGCAGTCTTGATTGTCTGTTGCAGTCTGTGCTTGTCTTGTTTGGAGGCCGATCCAAACCAGACAGTAATGGAGGTGCAGAGGATAGACTGGATGATGGCAGTATAGAAGGTCTTCAGCAGCTCCTGTGGCAGGGTGAACTTCCTGAGCTGTCTCAGAAAGTACAGCCTCTGCTGGGCCTTCTTCTGGACAGAGTCTATGTGGCTGGTCCATTTCAGGTCCCAAGAGATTGTGGATCCCAGGAGCTTGAAGGTGTCTGTGGAGAGAATAGTATTACTGTGGATAGTGAGGGGTGAAAGTGGTGAAGGGTCTCGCCTGAAGTTCACTGTCATCTCCACGGTCTTGAGCAGGTTCAGCTCCAGGTGGTTTTGGCTGCACCAGTGGACCAGCCGCTCCACCTCCTGTCTGTACGCAGTGTCGTCACCGTCCCGGATCAGTCTGATGAGAGTGGTGTCGTCTGCATAATTCAGGAGATTCACCTGAGGAGCAATTGTTAGTATAAAAAATATTAAAAGTTAAAGTTAAAGTCCCAATGATTGTCACACACACATCTGGGTGTGGTGAAATTTGTCCTCTGCATTTAAGCCATCCCTGTGTGATTTTGATCCATCCCCTGGGGGAGAGGGGAGCAGTGAGCAGCAGCGGTGCTGCGCTCGGAAATCATTTGGTGATCTAACCCCCCAATTCCAACCCTTGATGCTGACTGCCAAGCAGGGAGGCAATTGGTCCCATTTTTATAGTCTTTGGTATGACCCAGCTGGGGTTTGAACCCACAACCTTCCAGTCTCAAGGTGGACACTCTACCACTAGGCAACTGAGACGGGCAGTGAAGAGCAGAGAGTGGAGAGAGAAGAGCAGTGGGGAGAGGACGCACCTCTGGGGGGCGCTAGTATTGGTGGTCCGGGTGTCGGATATGATGGTCCAGAACCTCACACGCTGTTTCCTGTTGGTCAGGAAGCTGGTGATCCACTGACAGGTGGAAAAAGTTGCTCCGGAATATAGGTCGCATTAGCCATAAAATGCACAATAACGTGAAAAAAAAAACCATATATAAGTCGCTCCGGAGCATAAGTCGCATTTTTGGGGGACATTTATTCGACAAAATCCAACACCAAGAACAGACATGAACGCGCAACAACAGGCTAAACCAGATATGGGCAAACTACGGCCCGCGGGCCACATCCGGCCCACGGGGCCGTTTAATCCGGCCCGCCAACCCTGAATAAATTGTATTATTAATTTTTTGGTGGGTCATTTTCCCTGCAATTACTATGTTTCCCCAGTAGATGGGGACGCGCCCGCCCGCGCATTTACTCCCGGGAGCCGTGTCAGAAAGCACGGTGCACACTCACAAGTGCGTGCGCGTACTCAGTAGTACGGACGCGGCGCACTCCGCGCTCTATTTCATCTATCAGTGCCGAATTTCGAACGTAGGCTGTGACGTCAGTATTCTCGTAATTCGCGCGCTGAGCTTTCAGATACAGTTTTACGCTAATGCAACCCACAAACCTTCCCCTGGAATCCTTCCATTAAAATGAGTGGCCCAAAGAAAAGAAAGGTGGACACTGAGTGCCGAATGTTAAAAAAGAGTGGACAATTTGGCTCGACCTACGTGTGTGAGAAGACGTTCAGCCACATGAACGTCAACAAAGCCCGTCACAGATCTAGGTTAACGGACCGACACCTCGGCTCTATCCTAAAAATTACCACAACAAATTTTACTCCAGACTATGATGCACTGGCAAAAAAGCGAAACCAACAATACTATTGATTTCTTTGTTACTTTATTTAGATGTATTCTTTCACTGATTCTTCAAGATAATGTATTTGGTCAGAATGTTTGCCGTTGGATGTGATTTCGCCTCATTAGATAAAAATATTTCATAAATCTGACCTGCAGGCGCTGAAGTGATGGAAAATGTTATTCATCACAACAGTGTCGTATTTAATAAGAATCACTAAAGTGATGGAAAATGTTACTCATTATAACAGTGTCGTATTTAATAAGAATCTGTTAGGGTTTTCAGGTTAGTTTGATCCTATGATTATGTTGGAATGTAACCTGTAATAATTAAACTCGCTTGTCCTGTCTTAACAAAAGTAGTAGAACAAAGTGCTAAGATCTTTTGAACTGATTGACTAGCTGCAGAGGAAGCAATCAAAGTTGTTTTGTTCACACAACATCGTGAAGAACCCCCTGCTGTGCTTTGATCAGCCAGGGGCTTCGGCCATTTGTCTACTCTGACCCCCACTCTGTTTCTCTTAATAAATATCCCCTCGCAGGAACGAGGGTTCAGACTTCATTCCTTGAACGAGTGAACTCTCCACCTGCAGGTGTCTAAAAAGGACTTGCTTGTCTCCCGTGTGGTTCTTGCAAAATAAGTTGGAGTGAGCAAATCTCTAACAATCACCGATAGCAGTTTTTGGGTGATTTTTTTTATGCTGTTAATGCATTTGTTTTCAAAACGTTTTTTTAAATATACATGCTTTAGCATCTACTAAAAGTAAAAACATTTTATGCAATGACCTTTACATGTCATTTATATTATTTCACACAAACACTACATCCATCTGCTTCTGGTTCGGCCCCCCGGTCAAAATTTAGAACCCAATTCGGCCCGCAAGTCAAAAAGTTTGCCCACCCCTGGGCTAAACGATAGGTATGCTAACGTGACATAAACACAAATGAAGAGCTGAGAACGGGCCTGACGTAACATTCAGAGTTATTAAAAAAAAAACTATTACATAAATAACACGTTTATAAAACCATCTGTGTCACTCCAATTCATTAAATCCATCGATCGTCCTTTGTCAACAATGGGTGCGCGCCGCTGACGGCGCTTGCACTTCAAAATATTCCACAGGCCCATTTAACTACATATAAATTAGATATCAAATAACTATTATATAAGCAATAATATTATCAAACCATCTGTGCACTCTAAATCATTAAACCCATCGATCAAATTCCTCGTCCTTTGTCAACAACGCCGCGCGTGCGCCCTGACGTCAGCCTTGTCGTTATTCCACAGATCTAGTATATAACTATATTGTAGCGTTAACAAAGTACAAGGAAAGACGTGGGTTTGGTAAACGGCTCTTTATTTAACAAAATAAACTTCCAGGCGTGTGGCGGCGTGGACTTCCAGCCACGGAGGTGGAAGAGAGATCCAAAGAATAGGACCGGGCGTGCGTAAAAGCCATGACCGAGCCCCATCCACCGTCCCCGGACAGCCAGCCGGCCGAGCGCCGGCCCCCGACTTCTATCCACGGAGGTGAAAGAGAGCTCCGTAGAGTAGAACAGGTGGTGTGCGTAAAAGCCATAATAGTTTTTCAAACCTTCTGTGTGACTCCAAATCCTTCAATCCTTAAAACTCTTCGTCCTCCGTGTCACTTAGAAACAAAGCCGCTAATGATGCCGGTAGTACGTGGGGCCCTTCGACATCTGCTGACGTCACTTGAAATTCAAATTACAGTAATTCCTTGCTACATCGTGGTTCCACTTTTTTTTTTTTTTTGGGTAAATTTTTGAAAAAAATCACATATAAGTCGCTCCTATTATAAGTCGTCCCCTCCAAACTATGAAAAAACGCGACTTAAAGTCCGAAAATTACGATATAGTATATATATATATATATATACGTCTCTCTCTCTCTCTCTCTCTCTCTCTCTCTCTCTCTCTCTCTCTATATATATATATATATATATATATATATATATATATTATACTATATTATATTATAGATAGATAGATAGATAGATAGATAGATAGATTGATAGATAGATAGATAGATAGATAGATAGATAGATAGATAGATAGATAGATAGATAGATAGATAGATAGATAGATAGATAGATAGATAGATAGATAGATAGATAGATAGATATTGTAATGCGCCTCAGTCCGTCAAGGACGTTCAGACGGTTTGATCGCCGCTTTTATTGTCACAAAAAAAGCAGAAAAATACATTCAAACAGGAGTTGCTGGTGGCCAGAACTCACGCCCATGCGCCTCACACACCAACTGATTGCCAAGCTAACCAGCCCGCACAACCCACCCGCATGACGTCACTTCTCACTCCTGGCACCGCCCTCACACACCCAGATACAACAACAAAGGATACAGGACATTACACTATATATATACGTATATATATATATATATATATATATACATATATATATATATATACATAAAAAAAAAAATACTTTTCCTCACCCCCCGTGGGTGGTCTCTTTTTCCCTTCAAGCTCGGGTCCTCTACCAGAGGCCTGGGAGCTTGAGGGTTCTACGCAGTATCTTTGCTGTTCCTAGTACTGCACTTTTCTGGACTGAGATGTCAGATGTTTTTCCTGGGATCTGTTTCAGCCACTCCTCCAGTTTGGGGGTTACTGCCCCTAGTGCTCCAATGACCACAGGTACCACTGAAGTCTTAACTCTCCAGGTCTTCTCCAGCTCTTCTCTGAGCCCTTGATATTTCTCAAGTTTCTCATGTTCCTTTTTCCTAATGTTACCATCATTTGGGATGGCTATGTCAACCACAACGGCTTTCCTCTGCTCTTTGTCCACCACCACAATGTCCGGTTGGTTCGCCATTACCATTCTGTCTGTCTGGATCTGGAAGTCCCAGAGGATCTTGGCTTGGTCATTCTCTACCACCTTTGGAGGTGTTTCCCACTTGGATCTTGGGACTTCCAGTCCATACTCTGCACAGATGTTCCTGTACACGATTCCAGCTACTTGGTTATGGCGCTCCATGTATGCTTTACCTGCCAGCATCTTACACCCTGCAGTTATGTGCTGGATTGTCTCAGGACCTTCTTTGCACAATCTACACCTGGGGTCTTGTCTGGTGTGGTAGATTTGGGCCTCTATTGCTCTGGTGCTCAAGGCCTGTTCTTGTGCAGCCAGGATCAGTGCCTCTGTGCTGTCCTTCAGACCAGCTCTTTCTAGCCATTGGTAGGATTTCTGGATATCAGCTACTTCAGCTATGTTTCGGTGGTACATCCCATGTAGGGGCTTGTCCTCCCATGATGGTCCCTCCAGCACCTCATCTTCCTTTGATGCCCATTGTCTGAGACATTCACTGAGCACGTGATCCGTTGAGGCCTTATCCCTGATGTACTTATGGATCTTGGATGTTTCATCTTGGATAGTGGCTCTCACGCTCGCTAGTCCTCGGCCTCCTTCTTTACGGCTAGTGTACAGTCTCAGGGTGCTGGACTTGGGATGGAACCCTCCATGCATGGTTAGGAGCTTCCGTGTCTTGATATCTGTGGTCTGTATATCTTCCTTTGGCCACCGTATGATTCCTGCAGGGTATCTGATTACTGGTAGGGCGTAGCTGTTAATGGCTAGGGACTTGTTCTTGCCATTGAGCTGACTTCTTAGGACTTGCCTTACTCGATGGAGGTATTTGGCTGTGGCTGCTTTCCTTGTTTCCTCGTCAAGGTTGCCATTTGCCTGTGGAATTCCAAGGTATTTGTAGCTGTCCTCAATGTCTGCTATTGTTCCTTCTGGGAACATATATATATGTATATACGTATATATATATATATATATATGTGAAAGGAAAGGAAAGAAGGAAATATATATATATATATATATATATATATATATATATATATATGTATGTGAAAGGAAAGGAAAGAAAGTACAATATAGTTATATACTAGATCTGTGGAATAACGACAAGGCTGACGTCAGTTAAATGGGCCTGTGGAATATTTTGAAGTGCAAGCGCCGTCAGACGATCGATGGATATATATATATCTATATATATCTATATAGATACATAGATATATATATATATCCATCGATCGTATATATATATATATATATATATTATGGCATGCCGTTCAGGAAATTAATATTTGAATATATTGAATGAACCCTGAATATATAGAATGAACTTCGGAATATATTGAATGAACTTCGGATTATATTGAATGAACCTTGAATATATTGAATGAACTTCGGAATATATTGAATGAACTTCGGAATATATTGAATGAACTTCGGAATATATTGAATGAACCTTGAATATATTGAATGAACCTTGAATATATTGAATGAACTTCGGATTATATTGAATGAACCTTGAATACATTGAATGAACCTTGAATACCGTATTTGCCGGTGTATAAATCGACTCGGTGTATAAGTCGACCCCCTAAAATTCGACGGAAATTTACGATTTTATGATATATCCTTTGTATAAGTCGAGCTCAATTGTTGCATTATATTTAACTTCAAAATTTAATCAGAAATATGCGAAATATATTGACGAAATGTGTTCAAATTCCGGGAGGCCGTGCGCATGCGCAGTGGCTGGAAATAGCTCCCGCCGAGCGGATCGGCTGTTTATAAGCACCGCGGAGGAGATCGCGGAGCCTCATTCGACTTCCAGCGGCCGGCGAGCTAGCGCACGCCGCCCGGCACCACCGGGAGGCCGGAAATAGCTCCAAGCCGAGCGGATTGAAACTTTATAAGCACCGCGGAGGAGATCGCGGAGCCTCATTCGACGTCCAGTGGCCAGCGCACTCGCGCACGCCGCCTGGCACCACCGGGAGGCCGTGCGCACGCGCCAAGTGGCCGGAAATAGCTCCCGCCGAGCGGATCGGCTCTTTATAAGCACCGCGGAGGAGATCGCGGAGCCTCATTCGACTTCCAGCGGCCGGCGAGCTCGCGCACGCTTCCCGGCACATCCGGGAGGCCGTGCGCACGCGTCAAGTGGCCGAAAATAGCTCCCGCCGAGCGGATCGGCTGTTTATAAGCACCGCGGAGGAGATCGCGTTGCCTCATTCGACTTCCAGCGGCCGGCGAGCTTGCGCACGCCGCCCGGCACATCCGGGAGGCCGTGCGCACGCGCCAAGTGGCCGAAAATAGCTCCCGCCGAGCGGATCGGCACTTTATAAGCACCGCGGATGAAATCGCGGAGCCTCATTCGACTTCCAGCGGGCCGCGCACTCGCTCACGCCGCCCGGTTCAAATTTTCTAAGTGCCAACGGCTCTTGCACCATAAAGAGTCCGCCTCGGCTGGTTCCCCATGTCGGCCACCACAAGTGAAAATTCGGCCTCTTCCCCTGGAAGTCCGGCCAAGTTTGGCGAATATTTTCTAAGTGCCAACGACTCAACCGCCGTAAAGTGTCCGCCTCGGCTGGTTCCCCATGTCGGCCACCACAAGTGAAAATTCGGCCTCTTCCCCTGGAAATCCGGCCAAGTTTGGCGAATATTTTCTAAGTGCCAACGACTCAACCGCCGTAAAGTGTCCGCCTCGGCTGGTTCCTCCGGTCGGCCAGAACAAGTGAAAATTCGGCCTCTTCCCCTGGAAGTCTGGCCAAGTTTGGCGAATATTTTCTAAGTGCCAACGACATTCATTTAGACATGGCGATTGAATGTTTACGTACCGGTAGTTATTGTCGTTGCTTGACGCGCGATGACTCGCACATTCGCTCAATACCCAGTACTTCCCCCTAGCAGTCATCGTCGCTGTCTGGCTTTCGATGTCCGTTATTGAGGTGAGAATATTTGAAATTGTTGCTGAGGATGCGTGTTAATGCGACGAACGCTTTATAATGATTCAGTTTCGCGCTGTTTGATGAGCCTGACGGACGCACACCCACGCACAATGAGATGCATGAGAAACGGCCTTGGTTACCATCACATTTGAAGCG
Source organism: Syngnathus floridae (assembly GCF_059516105.1). Lineage (NCBI taxonomy): Eukaryota > Metazoa > Chordata > Actinopteri > Syngnathiformes > Syngnathidae > Syngnathus > Syngnathus floridae. The sequence continues at coordinate 3,146,403 of NC_142416.1, read as the reverse complement.
ATGAATACGAAGTTAAATTTTATGACTCGGTGTATAAGTCGAGGTCGATTTTTTTCGGTCGATTTTGGATCGAAAAAGGTCGACCAATACACCGGCAAATACGGTATATTGAATGAAATTCAGAATATATTGAATGAACTTCGGAATATATTGAATGAACTTCGGAATATATTGAATGAATTTCGGAATATATTGAATGAAACTTGACTGAAGTCATCATTGCCGCCATCTTGTACATGCATTTTGTTGCTGCCGCAATTATGAACCAGTCAGCTCGCAATATCGTGTCAGCTATTCTTAGCATTGATGACATATTCAATGCACTGGCGAGTGCTTGTACCACCCAAAATCCCCTGGAGACACATGCCCAGCAATATCATGCTTTGGACGAAGAAGTCCAGGCTGCTTTTAATCGGGGCAGACCTGGGCGCACAACAGACCAGGCTTCTGTTAATTATAGCAACCTCAGCTTGCCATCGACCTCACAGCAGTGCCCCACAACACCCCCCCTGTACAATCTACGCCCGTTCACTAGAAAGGGCCCAAGACAGAAGAGGTAAGAATAGGTAGGGTTAATTTAAACCGCACGTTGAGCGGGGGGTCTGGTCCGTGAAAATATTGTCTGACATTAAACTGGTCCGTGGTGCAAAAAAGGTTGGGGACCGCTGCGTTATGGCACTGCGTTATGGCACTGCGCTCCAGCGCGGCACTTGTAGAGGTTAGAGAATGGAAAGCTGCAGCGGTTGCAGGGATTGCATGAACTAAAAGAGAAGCTGTTCATATAGATATCATTAGAATCACCCACAACCATGCAGGCTGAATATTTAATTTAGTATTGAACGCAGGCTATTTGATGGACGGCGACACATTGTCACGTTGCTCACACAGCGGACTGCGGACATACAGACAAATGTATGCGAGATTATGCCTGGCGGAGATTATTGCTATGTAACTAATATTTTGTTGCGCTGCTGTATTAATCACGCTATATAAGACAGATGTTGTCTATCAACCACAATATAGGCCTAACCTATTTGAATAAGCCTACAGTGTAAAATAACTTTACTGTTAACATTGTTTGAGTCTATACTGAATCATATATTTTTGTTTAATGTTTCTAAGATTTCAGTCACAAGGCAGTTCACGTTCTGTGACTCAGTCCTTTTTTAAGGAGGTAATTCTCCTGCCAGACGACAAAGCTACAAATGTACCAAGGCGTACCAAAAAAGCTTGGCTTTTTGAAAACGGCCACATCAAGTCTGCCTTGGAATTTGGCTGTGACTGGGATTCTGACAAAATCATGCAGGCAATAACAGAAGCCTTCCAGCCAGCTGTGGAGGGATGCAGGTAAGTTTTTGAATTATTTTGTCATATTTGTTCCTCTTTTCATTTGATATTTGCAAGAATATCATGGCATACTATACTATGGCAACTTCATTTTAAGTGCGTGTATGTATTGACAATAAGTCGTTTCCTTTTAATGTAGTGTGCTTTTTTAGCTTCAACAGAAGTGTGACAAAGTTGGTGTGAATTTCAATTTGTCCCCAGTTTAATTTTACCATATTACTGTTTCATGTACTGTGTTTTTCCTTCCCCTAGGTTACAAATCCTGGGAACAACTGAATTACTAATGCTAGTAGACTATCTCTCAAGTAGGTCACATGCTCTGACAAAAAGTTCAATTCCATGATTTCCATCATCAGTGAAGGGGTTGATGGGCCTTAACTCCACATCCCACTGGTGATCATAAGGGGGTTGCAAAGGCACACAATTGAGTGACCTTTGATCCTGAGGAAGTTGGAGCATTCCCATTGTCCACAGTTGCAGTGGGGACCGACTCGCCATTGTCCTCAAGCTGTGGTTGTTCCACTGGATCACAAACTCATCCACAGATCTGTTTATTCTAGGAAGATAAACATGTTGAAGAGCTGTAATGTGAAGAGGGTCAGTGCTGTCTAAAACTCTGACATATTCCATGAAGAGGAAAAGGTCTTTATAGTATGCTGACACAACCCTTCTGCCCACAGTCTTTCGACCTTTGATTATGCACACTACGTCCAACCATGAAACTTCCTCTGTTTGTTCCTCGATTTGCAATCATGAACCGTGCAACATCAATGTTCTCGCTACCAGCATCACCCCTGACATGGTGTGGCAGTCCAAATACATTCACCGCACCCTGGAAATGATGCAAGGCAGTCGATGCTCGGTTGTCTGTGCAACATCTCAGAAAAAAGCGACTGTAGCCATCAACTGCTCCATGATAGACAAATCCCCATGGATTTAATTTGTGGTTTGTGTCAATATGCCTGAAATAAGAAGAAATTTATTATTATTTCTGATTTTTGATATTGTTATTATTAATATTATTATCATTATTATTGTTGTTGTTGTTATTATTATGATTATTATTGTAATAGACAAGACTGGATGTACATAAAAATGTAACTTCATTGATTTTGCTGTAAGACTATTTGTACTTGGTAATAAAAATGTTCCAATCTCGGATGTAATGCGCCTCATGTACTAAGGCTACAAGTCCTCTGCTGCAGATGCAGTTCAACTCCTGCCTGCGACCCTTTGCTGCGCATTTTTGACCAGCTAGGAAAAAATAACTAATGTTAATCAAATTTACAAAACACATACCACACTTCATTTGGAGAAGAGACATTGTAGACATTGAATTGCCCTTCGTCCTCTCAAGGCTCGCCCCACTGGATCTACTGCCCTTAAACGCTCCCGTACCCGCCGACGCTGAACTCTGATTCCTCTCCCTCTCAAACTACCAGTGACATAGGTCTCTCCAGAACCGGGGGTTTGTCTGACAATATCAGCAATAAGACGATCTAGATCGTCATTTGTAATGTCAGTGAAACTCCCATAATCCACCAGACCGAGTTGAGTCCTGTAGTTGTACAGTGTTCGGATATTTACAGACAGCATCCGAGATATGGTGATCCAGCTAAACCCTCAATCTTGCATGTGAATCAGCTGAGCAGCTGGTATGATGTACCTTCAAAGAGAAAAAATAAAATAAAAACAAATGTGTTAATGTGTTTATTCACATGTGAATTAATTGTCTTATTCCTATAGCAAGTACCTTGCAGCCTATAATATTTTTTTATGTGATGATAAATAATAATAAGTTTGTAAGTAGATATTATTCTTGGGATCCATTATCCTACATCCCCATACACTTGTTTAAATATTACTTACCTCAGACTTCCTCTCTGAGATGCAGAATGTGCCCATGTCATGCGGTCGTCCATCAACTTCCAGCTGGACTGTTATTTCCGCCAACATCTCGTTTAGAGACTCGTAGAGTCGTTCAAGAAGGACGCATAATGTTCTTTCAGCAATGTTTTATTGAACATTATTACTCATAAGCACTATGAATGACGCAATAATGGAGATATGATCCTCAATGTGACGAGATACAGTCTCCAAACTGTTAGTGTCATTTGGAGTACAACCTGTAGCAAAAAAGTTTTACAGTTCAGTAAAGTACTGGAATATTTCAGCTGATGCCATTTTATTAAGCCAGCAAATTCTGAAGGCTACCACCTGACTTGACTTGGTTTTAGTAAAACTTCATTCAATATATTCCGAAGTGCAGTCAGTATATTCCGAAGTTCATTCAATATTTTCCGAAGTTCATTCAATATATTCACATTTCATTCAATATATTCCAAAGTTCATTCAATATATTCCGAATTTCATTCAATATATTCCGAAGTTCATTCAATATATTCTGAAGTTCATTCAGTATATTCAAGGTTCATTCAATATATTCAAGGTTCATTCAATATAATCCGAAGTTCATTCAATATATTCAAGGTTCATTCAATATATTCAAGGTTCATTCAATATAATCTGAAGTTCATTCAACATATTCCGAAGTTCATTCAATATATTCCGAAGTTCATTCAATATATTCAAGGTTCATTCAATATATTCCGAACTTCATTCAATATATTCCGAAGTTCATTCAATATATTCAAGGTTCATTCAATATATTCCGAAATTCATTCAATATATTATCAAGTTCATTCAATATATTCCGGAGTTCATTCAATATATTCAAGGTTCATTCAATATATTCCGAAGTTCATTCAATATATTCAAGGTTCATTCAATATATTCAAATATTAATTTCCTGAACGGCATGCCATAATATATTTTATATTTATATAATTTTTTATATATATATATATATATATATATATATATAAAAAAACTTTTCCTCACCCCCCGTGGGTGGTCTCTTTTTCCCTTCAAGCTCGGGTCCTCTACCAGAGGCCTGGGAGCTTGAGGGTTCTACGCAGTATCTTTGCTGTTCCTAGTACTGCACTTTTCTGGACTGAGATGTCAGATGTTTTTCCTGGGATCTGTTTCAGCCACTCCTCCAGTTTGGGGGTTACTGCCCCTAGTGCTCCAATGACCACAGGTACCACTGAAGTCTTAACTCTCCAGGTCTTCTCCAGCTCTTCTCTGAGCCCTTGATATTTCTCAAGTTTCTCATGTTCCTTTTTCCTAATGTTACCATCATTTGGGATGGCTATGTCAACCACAACGGCTTTCCTCTGCTCTTTATCCACCACCACAATGTCCGGTTGGTTCGCCATTACCATTCTGTCTGTCTGGATCTGGAAGTCCCAGAGGATCTTGGCTTGGTCATTCTCTACCACCTTTGGAGGTGTTTCCCACTTGGATCTTGGGACTTCCAGTCCATACTCTGCACAGATGTTCCTGTACACTATTCCAGCTACTTGGTTATGGCGCTCCATGTATGCTTTACCTGCCAGCATCTTACACCCTGCAGTTATGTGCTGGATTGTCTCAGGACCTTCTTTGCACAATCTACACCTGGGGTCTTGTCTGGTGTGGTAGATTTGGGCCTCTATTGCTCTGGTGCTCAAGGCCTGTTCTTGTGCAGCCAGGATCAGTGCCTCTGTGCTGTCCTTCAGACCAGCTCTTTCTAGCCATTGGTAGGATTTCTGGATATCAGCTACTTCAGCTATGTTTCGGTGGTACATCCCATGTAGGGGCTTGTCCTCCCATGATGGTCCCTCCAGCACCTCATCTTCCTTTGATGCCCATTGTCTGAGACATTCACTGAGCACGTGATCCGTTGGGGCCTTATCCCTGATGTACTTATGGATCTTGGATGTTTCATCTTGGATAGTGGCTCTCACGCTCGCTAGTCCTCGGCCTCCTTCTTTACGGCTAGTGTACAGTCTCAGGGTGCTGGCCTTGGGATGGAACCCTCCATGCATGGTTAGGAGCTTCCGTGTCATGATATCTGTGGTCTGTATATCTTCCTTTGGCCACCGTATGATTCCTGCAGGGTATCTGATTACTGGTAGGGCGTAGCTGTTAATGGCTAGGGACTTGTTCTTGCCGTTGAACTGACTTCTTAGGACTTGCCTTACTCGATGGAGGTATTTGGCTGTGGCTGCTTTCCTTGTTTCCTCGTCAAGGTTGCCATTTGCCTGTGGAATTCCAAGGTATTTGTAGCTGTCCTCAATGTCTGCCATTGTTCCTTCTGGGAGTGAGACCCCCTCTGTGTGGATTACCTTTCCTCTTTTAGTCACCATGCGGCCACATTTCTCAAGTCCGAATGACATTCCGATGTCAGAGCTGTAGATCCTGGTAGTGTGGATCAGGGAGTCAATGTCCCGCTCGTTCTTAGCGTACAGCTTTATGTCATCCATGTAGAGGAGGTGGCTGACGGTGGCCCCATTCCTGAGTTGGTATCCATAGCCCGTCTTGTTGATTATTTGGCTGAGGGGGTTCAGTCCTATACAGAACAGCATTGGGGACACAGCGTCTCCTTGGTATATACCACATTTGATGGTCACGTGTGCAAGTGGCTTGCCATTGGCTTCAAGTGTGGTTTTCCACTGTTTCATCGAGTTGGCGATGAAGGTTCTCAGAGTCCCATTGATGTTGTACAGCCTCAAGCATTCAGTGATCCAAGTATGTGGCATTGAGTCATATGCTTTCTTGTAATCAATCCAGGCAGTGCTCAGGTTGGTACGTCTAGTTCTGCAGTCTTGGGTGACTGTTCTATCCACCAGGAGTTGATGTTTTGCTCCTCTGGTATTTTTACCAATCCCTTTCTGAGCAGTGCTCATGTATTGATCCGTGTGCCTGCTGATCTTATCTGATATTATGCCCGACATCAGCTTCCATGTTGTGGAGAGGCAGGTGATTGGCCGGTAGTTGGATGGGACTGTACCCTTTGATGGATCCTTCTGGATCAGGATCGTACGCCCTTGGGTTAGCCATTCAGGGTGAGTCCCATCCCTTAGCAGCTGGTTCATTTGTGCTGCCAGTCGCTCATGGAGAGTTGTAAGTTTCTTGAGCCAGTAGCTGTGGATCATGTCAGGGCCTGGTGCTGTCCAGTTTTTCATTCCTGAGACTCTTCTCTGGATGTCTGCCACTGTGATGGTTACTGGGTTCTGTTCAGGGAGCTTGCTGTGGTCCTTTCTCAGAGCCACCAGCCACTGTGCATCCTTCTTATGTGATGCCTCCCGCTCCCATATATCCTTCCAGTACTGTTCAGTTTCCAGCCTTGGTGGGTCTGCTCTGCTATTATTCCCCTGCCACTGAGCGTACACTTTCGCTGGTTGTGTTGTGAACAACCTGTTTATTCGTCTGGCTTCATTCTCTCTTGTGTACCTCTTTAGGCGGCTGGCCAAGGCTTGGAGTCTTTGTTTGGCAGTTTCGAGTGCTTCAGGTATGGGCATCTGGCTGTATTTCTTGGGAACTTGCTTTTTCATTGCACCTTTCTGGGCCTCTGTCATTTGGCTCACTTCTCTCCGTGCTATCTTGATTTTGGCCTCCAGCCTTCTCTTCCATGGTGGGCACTGTTGTGGTCGCATATGGTCATTCTTCTTGTAGCCAAGCATTTCTAGGATCACTGCTGCTGAGGTGTATATCAGCTCATTGGTTTCAGTGATGGTAGCCGTAGGAATTGTTGTCAATGCTGCATTCACATCTTCTAGGAGACTTTCTGAGGGTACTTCACTTAGCCTCTGCAGTGTGTATCTAGGTTCCCGAGCATTCATTCTCACCGTGATCTTGTTCTTCAGGTCAGTTGCTGCCTCGTTCAGCTTGATTGTGCTTATTGGGGTTTCGTACCCAACCTCTGGACTTTTACATGGATTTAACTCGTCTCTGACCTGGTGCTCTGGTTGGCCTTCGCTATGGCATTTGTGTTGTATCTCATCAATCTCGAGGTGTGATAGCAGGTGCCGTTTATGGATATTGGAACATTGAGCTACTAGTTGCTTGGCCGATAGTGTTGACTGTGGGTATTGAAGTTGCCATTGTTCCCGCATTCTCCGCATGTAACCCCTCTCGCTCGGGTTGCTGGAGTAGTAGCATTCCAACAGATTCTTATTCTCGCATCTCGCCCATTTGTGTCTTGTTCCAGTAGCCCATTTTTCATCAGGGTGCTCTGGTTCCCTAGCGCCTGACGCAGACCTTGTTTGTCCGGGCGACGTCTGAGCCGGTATGTCTTTCGTTTCTTGTACTCTCGTTATCTCTGAGGTAGGCGGTATCGTTAAGGGTCTTGCCTAAGGACCCACACTGACTGTTGGTAAGGTAATCGCTCATTGCTCATATTGTGCCCCTGCCGGGAATCGAACCCGGGACTTCCGTTTGTAAGTCATGTCACTTACTGATTGAGCTAGTCAGCCGTATATATATATATATATATATATATATATATATATATATATATATATATATATATATATATATATATATATATATATATAGAAGACTTTATAAATATTTTTAAACACGTTATTGTATTTTTAAACATTTTAGTGTATCTTGAAACAATTTTTAAACAGCTTTAAAAAAAAAACTTGCTCAGCCCGTCTGCTTCAATGACACACAACGCGCGCTCATTGACCGGCTCGTCAGCTTGCCTTGTCGTCCTGCTCTGCGGTCATTCCAGCTCTCCTTGTCTCCTTTCAACTTTGTGTGAGCCCGCGTTGCATTTGGTTGTCCTGTCTCGTTTGTGTCAAAAGAAAATGCAAATCAGGGATGCTGCCGATTATACTGACGGGACGGAGTGGAAGAGTGGATACGAAGCATGACTGCATGCTGGAGGCTGAGATAAAGCATGGTTAGATCTGCTCTTACAATTCCAAGCCAATTAGCGGCAAGGATCATGTTTCCATTGGTCTTGCCTCCTCTACCGGCCAACAGTGTTAGAGATTTGCTCACTCCAACTTATTTTGCAAGAACCATGTTAGAGATTTGCTCACTCCAACTTATTTTGCAAGAACCACACGGGAGACAAGTAAGTCCTTTTTGACACCTGCAGGTGGAGAGTTCACTCACTCCAGAATGAAGTCTGAACCCTTGTTCCTGCGAGGGGATATTTATTAAGAGAAACAGAGTGGGGGTTGAGAGTGGGCAAATGGCCGAAGCCCCTGGCTGATCAAAGCACAGAGTGGGGGACAGAGTAGACAAATGGTCGAAGCCCCTGGCTGATCAAAGCACAGCAGGGGGTCCTTCACGATGTTGTGTGAACAAAACACTTTGGTTGCTTCCTCTGCAGCTAGTCAATCAGTTCAAAAGATCTTAGCACTTTGTTCTACTACTTTTGTTAAGACAGGACAAGCGAGTTTAATTATTACAGGTTACATTCCAACATAATCATAGGATCAAACTAACCAGAAAACCCCAACAAACCACACGGGAGACAAGTAAGTCCTTTTAGACACCTGCAGGTGGAGAGTCCATTCGTCACTGTGCGTACAGCGATGTTCGAGTAGAGCTCTGAACTCTCCTTCCTGCAAGAGGATATTTATTAAGAGAAACCGAGTGGGGGTATGAGTGGGCTGAATAGAAAGCCCTTGTCCTCTAGTCTAAACATCTCAGGGGATGTTTTACGATCTTGTGATAAGGAGGACAAGGTAAGGTATTTATTACCTGTTGCATTCCAACATAATCCTATGATAAAGATAACATGGAAAACCCTAACATCTCCCTCCTGTTTTATCATATGATTATGCTACCCCAAACAACAAAGACAAGTAAGAAAAAAACATATATATGTGTATAATGAAGAAAGAAGAATAGGAAAAACAAAAAACAACAAACAATGATAGCAACACTTTCCAGTGAAGACGAGGCATTACCTTAATACCCCAGATCAAACTTAGATCAAACTGTGTAAGCAAAAAACCTGCTGGCCAGATGTTATTAGCAGGAAAATTCTTACACGGCCCCTCTGCCTTAGGCGACCAGAATGCTATCAAATAAAAAACAGAAAGAAAAACACAGTACATCATTGTATCCATCACTTGCGAAGCATATTTGATGGTCAAATCAACAAGTTTCCGTAAAACATGCTCAACAGAACAGCATCTACGCAATCCACGTCTCATTATCATTATCACATCTGTCACGTCTAAGAAGTTGTATATGTGCTCGTGTTTTCGTCAGCTGATGATGTTCTAGTCTGTAGGTGAGGTCTGTCACACACACTGGCGCACACACTCGTGTCCAGTTGGCAGGCAGCATCGGACAACTCTTGTGATCACAAAACCACGATCCGTTCTGAACAGGCACGTGCACTCATAGGATGCAGGTGAGGCAGTGCCTCTGAACATCTGGATGAAGTAGGTCCCGTCCGATGGTGCAGCCATGTTGGTAGTAGAGCCCTTACACCTTGAAAACGGCCCTCTCATCCTGGCACACAGCGGTGATGTCCAAAGCTCCCATCCAGTTTCCTCCTGGAGAGCAGTCGTCGTTGTTAGAGATTTGTTCACTCAAACAATATCTTGCAAGAACCACACGGAGACAAGTAAGTCCTTTTTGACACCTGCAGGTGGAGAGTTCACTCACTCCAGAATGAAGTCTGAACCCTTGTTCCTGCGAGGGGATATTTATTAAGAGAAACAGAGTGGGGGTTGAGAGTGGGCAAATGGCCGAAGCCCCTGGCTGATCAAAGCACAGCAGGGGGTCCTTCACGATGTTGTGTGAACAAAACACTTTGGTTGCTTCCTCTGCAGCTAGTCAATCAGTTCAAAAGATCTTAGCACTTTGTTCTACTACTTTTGTTAAGACAGGACAAGCGAGTTTAATTATTACAGGTTACATTCCAACATAATCATAGGATAAAACTAACCAGAAAACCCTAACATCTCCCTCCTGATTTATCATATGATTATGTCACCCCAAACAACAAAGACAAGCAAGAAAAAAACAACATATATATATATATATATGTATAATGAAGAAAGAAGAATAGGAAAAATAAAAACAACAAACAATGATAGCAACACCTTCCAGTGAAGATGAGGCATTACCTTAATACCCCAGATCAAACTTATTGTGTAAGCGAAAAACCTACTGGCCAGATGTTATTAGCAGGAAAATTCTTACACGGTCCCTTTGGCCTAGGCGACCAGAATGCTATCAATAATAATAAAAAAAATAAAAAGAAAAACACAGAACAGCATCTACGCAATCCACGTCTCAGTATCATTATCACATCTGTCACGCCTAAGAAGATGTATATGTGCTCGCGTTTTCGTCAGCTGATGATGTTCTAGTCTGTAGGTGTGTTCCGTCACACACACTGGCGCACACGCTCGTGTCCAGTTGGCGGGCAGCATCGGATAAACTTTGTGACCACAAAGCCACCAGCCATTCTGTATGAAGTATGTTCCGTTCGATGGTGTAGCCATGTTGGTTGGAGAGCCCTTACACCTTGAAAACAGCTCTCTCATCCTGGCACACAGCGGCGATGTCCAAAGCTCCCATCCAGTTCCCTCCTGGAGAGCAGTCGTCGTTAATGCATTTGTGGGTCCTGCAACCTTGGATGTGTAGTCAGCAAGACTTGGAATGGTCCCTCCTGTCGTGGCTGGCCCAGTTCCTTCTTTTGATGACTTTGATGTAGACCCAGTCTCCTGGATTGATGGGGTTGTCGACCTGTGAGGAGGAAAGATCAAGCGGCAGTAAATTTGTCTTTGACACAGTTTGAGCGTCCTGATCATATAATCTGCCAAGGACTGCTCTTTATCTGTTGCTTGCAACTCTCGTAGTCAATTGTAGTGCCCATTTAACTGGTAAATAGGAGTGTTTGCGGGAAGAGTTTGAACACCTCCTAATGATTCCCTTTAACCAAAAACTATTTATGACAGGGGCGTTCCCATTTATTGCCTCCTGGTTTAAAAGAGATTGTCTTACCCATGCCTTCTTTCTCCTCACACGCTCGCACCCACACAGGGTGTGAACACACACACACACACACACACACACACACACAGAACACACAGACAAATAGATTCTAATCCATCGCTCATGTAGCTTCTTTTGATAGAATCTCCTATTGGTAACTGTATAGCAGACGTTTGAGCATATAATCCCATACTCTGCTCTCTCGCTTCTACTTTTTTCCTGTCGGTGCAGTCGTATGTGGCCCCTATTGCAGTCATTGTCTTGTTAACTGTCGCCGTGTGACTCCTATGCATGATTGTGTGAATGTCAAAAATTGAACGTACCTAACTTTCTGACCATCCAACCTCCACTGTGGTACAAAAAACCTTACTATTGTATTGAGTAGGTACATTGAGCAACCTAGCTTCTTCCTGACTGCCAAATGTCCTGTTCTAAAATTTATATAACTCGACCTCTACGTCTTAAGCTTGATGAGCCAAAATATCAGATCTTGCTCTTGTTTCCTACCGTTTTTAGCCTATTTGTTGTATCCAAATCCGTTCAATCTCTGGTTATAATGCTTTTCTCTGTAGCCCTACGTATTTTTCAAATTTTTATTTATTTATTTATCAAATCTCCTCAGTTCTGTCAAACTCAGTGCACAATGAACCTCCCTTCCACTTTGAACCAAGCTTCACCAAATTTGGTAACGCCGTAGCAAGGAGTGCGATTTGGTTGTCGGACGCTCCAAGTCCATATCTTTTTGCTGCACTTCACCCTCTCAAGTTGGTGTTCTTTTGTTGTTGCTTCAGAGCGACCCCATCCATCACTCTTGAATGAGTCCATTGTTCAAATGAGTCAATTTTCATCATTGTGAGTTCCTCCGCTTTTCACTGTCTTTTCTCGTCCCCGAGGATGTTGTCTGTCCTCCGGAGTGTACTTGTCGCCCTCCAAGCACAACAGCAGTCTTTTCTTGTCCTTCGCCAAAGGTCAAAGGTGCTTCAGAGCCAGGCACCATTTTGTAGTTGTTCACGGCTGCAGGTGAAGTCTCGGATTGGGTTTCAGGGACCCTGACACTGAGAATGACAGGCTGGGACATCAAACTTGTAAGACTATCTCCAAATGTAGCTGCTTCCATCAATTTGCTGGTAACGTTTGTTTACCAAACTTCAAATTCTTCTAATAACAGCGGTCTCGTTTTTATATCGTAAATCCTGCAACTCATCCTATTTTTGAGCTACATTTTATCTATTGTTCCAATTTAATCGGACAGTATGTTGTCTTCAGTATCATTATTGAAAATCAACTCATCGAGGTCTGCTTTCCACATCAAGCCCTGATCTGTATGTCTTGACCTCTCACATGTTATTGTCATGCTTGCTCAAAAATGTGACTTCGAGTATGGTGCTGTGAATTCTCAATCTCCCCAATGAAATTGGATCCCACCTCGTAGTTCTTATCGTTCTCATGTTCCTGTTAGCCTGCAATTGTCCAAATCAAAAATGTTTTCTTTTAACTGTCTTTCTTTTGAACCTCTAAATCTCTCGTGTTGCGAACCTATCTACACCAGAACAAAAAAAATTTACCACAGTATAACACCAAATGTATTCGAAAATTCATTGTCATAAAGTGTTGTATTCTTACTATCTTCCACTATCTGTCCTACTCACTCCCTCCTTTTGAGGCTTGGCAACGCCCATGCCTCACACCTTGACAAACTTTATGGGAGAATGCGGTCCTAACGACATACGATTCCATCATCATTTAATCTGACTTTCTTTCCAAAACGCTTCTCAATTTCTCAGTTCACACATCTTCTACATGTGTTACTGGTTCTCCAGTTTTTTCTCTAGTTAATTATCAATCCAAAAGCTACGTGTTTCTTTCTAACATTCAACCTGCTCAAAATCACTCTTTCATCAAAGTCGCTCTACTAATTTTCTATAGTAGTCGCCAACGACTTCAACCATTCAACCTTTCATTCAAGCAATCATTCATCAATGCTCATCATATGCATCTCACACAGTCTCCAAAAAGGAGTCATACTATCACATTCATCCAAGCTCACCACACAGCATTCATATATCATTTTCAACTCAGGTTTCCTGGTAGAACAATCCACCAGTCCAAAAAAAACTTAACTAAAACAAACAACTGGCAAATTAATCTGAATTTTTTTTCTTTGTTTTTAAATTTGAAGAACTCAATCTCTCAGATTTAGCTTGCATTTAGAAGTTTGTATAATTTTATAACACAACCAATCAATTATTCCTATTAAATGTAGCATTGCAAAATCTTAAATTCACAATTTAGCTTCTTCCAATTCCTGAAAGCATGTTCTGTCGTTTTTTTTTTTTTTTTTTTTTTTTTTTTTTTTTTTCTTTCTTCATCGAATTTCTCATGTGAGCTCGACACTTAACATGCACTAGTGTGGATTAGTTTCTGCTCGCAAACAGATTTCTCTCTTTTCCTCTCATTTTTATCTGTCAAAATTGTTTCTGTTCTGCGGTGTAAATTGAATAGACAACAGTCTAGCAAATTTCTTTATACTAAAAGTTTAGCCAATCTTCATCAATTTGGGACTTTAACTTTAACACATACGCACACACATGCACAGCTCTCGCGTGCAGAAGGTAGGTTCCAGCAACAATGATTCGTCACAGGCTGGCCATTTCCTGTGGTCGATCATGAGCTGGTCCCTCCCATGCACACGAGGACAGCACATTCTAATTTTATTTATTTATCTTCTAGAAGCAAGTTGCATTTCTTTACCACTTGATTTGCATATTTTAACTTTAGTGTAACACAAATTGAGCTCTAGTCATTTGTAATTTGGGCATACAAACAGCATTGTCATACTTCTTGGATGGACAAGACTTCTAATAATCTAAAAAAAAAATTCTAATAATCTGACAATGACATGTTTCTCTGTCATATGGGCATCTATTCTTTCTTTCTCTGTATGAGCATAAGCGGTCAAAGAGGAGGAAGCTTGTCATGCTAAAAATTTGGCTTTTCCTCTGCCCCTTCCTGCACCCTTTGATTGATATTGCTTTGCAGAACGACACACTCTTGCAAAGTGTCCTCGTTTCCCACAGTTCCAACAGTTGTCAGTATCTTGTGGGGGTTTTGAATTATATGGCGGCCTGCGACCTTGTTGGCCTCTACCTCTTCCTCTGCCTTGCTGGGACCCTTGGAAGAAGACTGTTGTATCTTCATCTAGTTCATCATCATCATTATCTAGATGAAATACATCAGAACTTTTGCCTTTTTTTATCACTTTTTCAGCATGTCTGGCCCATTGCATAGTTGTTGTCACACTTGCAACGTCCACTTCCACCAAATGTTTCTTCACCCAGTTGCCTATTTCAGGGCGGAAATTAGTGAGGAGCGCGTTTTTAAGCTGTTGTTGATAAGCACTCTCAGCTGTATCATTGAATGGGATGCCACTATGCACCCTGAATTCTTTTTCAAATCTCAAACGAAAATCATCAGTATCTTCCCCAGGCTTCTGTTTTATTCCTGCCAAATGACCATAATTCGCTCGTCTTTGAAATATAGTTCGCACTCTTTGCACAAGACCATTCCATTGTGCTGCATACTCCCCTCCCAATTGATTTTCCTCAATGGGATAGGGAAAAGGCCCTTGATTATTTCTACCTGTATAATTTCCTCTAACCTTCGCCCAGTCTTTTCCCAAGGAGGACATTGCAGCTTCTCCTGCCTCATGTCCATTCAGTCTATAGGAATGTATAATTCCAGCCATGTCCTCTGCCCATTTATCTGGGTCTTCAGCAACAGGGATAACCCCTTCAACTGCTTTTCTTGCCTCTTCCAAAGTCCATGGTCGGAAAACATATGTATGTGGGAGTTGGCCTTCCCCTACATTAGGGTTTGGCACCTGTATCATTGGGCATACATCAACCTTGTCTAAATTTTGAGAAAATCTAGCAGCAGTGGTCAAACTCCTTGTTTGTACAGGACTTCTACTAACGTGACCCTGACTTCCTTTGCTGTTATATGGGGGGGGATGCAGGTTTGTTAAGCTTGGATACAAGTTTTGCGTACGAGCGGAAGGCCCCTCTTGCTCCTCTGCTCGAGCTGCCCCTTCAGCGTCGGCTGGAGCCGCGGCCGCAGCAGTGCGCCTGCGCACTGTGGCCTCATTGTCTTCCGGCCTGACAAACATAGTCTCAGCCTCATCACCTTTCATCTTTCTATCTTTTGTCTTTTGGATTTGTTCTCTTCTCTCTTGTGAAGCTTTTAACCAGATTTTAGCACAATCCAATTCTCTCTCTTTTCTTTTCTTTTTCAGCCCATTTTTCTTTTTATCCACACTCTCTTCCAAAACATCAACTACTATCTTCCACACTTCAACTCTCAACTTCCCTTCTACTCCATATTTTTTCTTCCACTTCGGCATATATTGCATACAATTAATAAATCTACTCGCCATGTACTTCTCATCTCCGTCAAGAGGTAGAGATTTACCGTTTTTATTTCCCATCTTAATTCTAGTAGTTTTAGGTTATATAATTTCTTTTTCTCAAAAATATTATTATTATTATTACTTATTTATTTCTTTTATGTCTTTGAGGATCCTCAATGCAGGTTTAAATTGACCTTTCAACAAATTACTAGCCTGTATTATTGCCGTGGATCAATGCTAGAACTGCTATTTAGTCAATTTATCCTACCAGTCACACACTCAATCACACAAACGCCAGCGCTTTTTTAGGCCTCATGGCTCGGACAAACCAAAGCCGTATCTCATAGCTCGGACAAACCAAAGCCGTATCTCATAGCTCGGATAAACCAAAGCCGTATCTCATAGCTCGGATACACCAAAGCCGTATCTCATAGCTCGGACAAACCAAAGCCGTATCTCATAGCTCGGATAAACCAAAGCCGTATCTCTCGTGCACACAACTTAAGGCCTTTAACTTACTTGTTCCCTTGGTTCGTTGCACTGCCGGGTCCCGTCAATCCACCTCTGTCAGACGAAGGCAGACCTAAGATGCTGGCCCAGCGAAGAATTCTCTTCCCAGGACTTTCTTCTCCAGGTCCTCCTAATGGACACTGGCTTGTCGACAATGCAGCACGTCCTCCTTCGTCAGCCAGATAGCGGGTATGAGGGTCCCGGGTTTCGGCACCAAAATGTTAGAGATTTGTTCACTCAAACAATATCTTGCAAGAACCACACGGAGACAAGTAAGTCCTTTTTGACACCTGCAGGTGGAGAGTTCACTCACTCCAGAATGAAGTCTGAACCCTTGTTCCTGCGAGGGGATATTTATTAAGAGAAACAGAGTGGGGGTTGAGAGTGGGCAAATGGCCGAAGCCCCTGGCTGATCAAAGCACAGCAGGGGGTCCTTCACGATGTTGTGTGAACAAAACACTTTGGTTGCTTCCTCTGCAGCTAGTCAATCAGTTCAAAAGATCTTAGCACTTTGTTCTACTACTTTTGTTAAGACAGGACAAGCGAGTTTAATTATTACAGGTTATATTCCAACATAATCATAGGATAAAACTAACCAGAAAACCCTAACAGTCGTTAATGCATTTGTGGGTCCTGCGACCTTGGATGCAACATGTGTAATTCACTCCAGCTGGTCTCTCCGTGTAGGCCACCTGTGGTATTGTTCATCCTCCAACAGTCACATTGAGATTTGCCCAGAAGTGTTCATCATAGGCACCGTCTGCAAGTCCAGAGTGGGATGGGTCGGCATCACTGATTGTGACTGCTCGGCGTTGATATCCAACTCCTCCCATGGATGCCATACGTTTCGCTTCAGTGACATTCATTGCTCTGGCCTCCAAGCGACCTAGTGTGGAGGAAGAGGGGAGTTTCGAACACATAACACCCCTCCTGTCGTGGCTGGGCCAGTTCCTTCTTTTGATGACCTCGATGTAGACCCAGTCTCCTGGATTGATGGGGTTGTCGACCTGTGAGGAGGAAAGATCAAGCGGCAGTAAATTTGTCTTTGACATAGTTTGAGCGTCCTGATCATATAATCTGCCAAGGACTGCTCTTCATCTGTTGTTTGCAACTCTCGTAGTCAATTGTCATGCCCATTTAACTGGCAAATAGGAGTGTTTGCGGGAAGAGTTTGAACACCTCCTAATGATTCCCTTTAACCAAAAACTATTTATGACAGGGGCGTTCCCATTTATTGCCTCCTGGTTTAAAAAAAAATGGTCTTACCCATGCCTTCTTTCTCCTCACACGCTCGCACACACACACACACACACACACACACACACACACACACACACACACACACACACACACACACACACACACATCTGCACGCACGCATACACAAAACGGCATACAAAGTTCAGACGAATGACAACAGACTGTCACAATTTTACAGAGATTACGCACAAACACAGAACACACAGACAAAGGGATTCTAATCCATCTCTCATGTAGCTTCTTTTGATAGAATCTCCTATCGGTAACTGTATAGCAGACGTTTTAGCATATGCTCTCTCGCTTCTACTTTTTCATGTCGGTGCAGTCGTAGGTGGCCCCTATTGCAGTCATTGTCTTGTTAACTGTCGCCTTGTGACTCCTATGCATGATTGTGTGAATGTCAAAAATTGAACGTACCTAACTTTCTGACCATCCAACCTCCACTGTGGTACAAAAAACCTTATTATTGTATTGAGTAGGTACATTGAGCAACCTAGCTTCCTCCTGACTGGCAAATGTCCTGTTCTAAAATTTATATAACTTGACCTCTACGTCTTAAGCTTGATGAGCCAAAATATCAGATCTTGCTCTTGTTTCCTACCGTTTTAGCCTATTTGTTTTATCCAAATCCGTTCAATCTCTGGTTATAATGTTTTTCTCTGTAGCCCTACGTATTTTTCAATTTTATATTTATTTATTTATCAAATCTCCTCAGTTCTGTCAAACTCAGTGCACAATGAACCTCCCTTCCACTTTGAATCAAGCTTCACCAAATTTGGGAACGCCGTAGCAAGGAGTGCGATTTGGTTGTCGGACACTCCAAGTCCATATCTTTTTGCCGCACTTCACCCTCTCAAGTTGGTGTTCTTTTGTTGTTGCTTCAAAGCGACCCCATCCATCACTCTTGAATGAGTCCATTGTTCAAATGAGTCAGTTTTCATCATTGTGAGTTCCTCCGCTTTTCATTGTCTTTTCTCGTCCCCGAGGATGTTGTCTGTCCTCCGGAGTGTACTTGTCCCCCTCCAAGCACAACAGCAGTCTTTTCTTGTCCTTCGCCAAAGGTCAAAGGTGCTTCAGAGCCAGGCACCATTTTGTTGTTGTTCACGGCTGCAGGCGAAGTCTCGGATTGGGTTTCAGGGACCCTGACACTGAGAATGACAGGCTGGGACATCAAACTTGTAAGACTATCTCCAAATGTAGCTGCTTCCATCAATTTGCTGGTAACGTTTGTTTACCAAACTTCAAATTTTTCTAATAACAGCGGTCTCGTTTTTATATCGTAAATCCTGCAACTCATCCTATTTTTCAGCTACATTTTATCTATAGTTCCAAATTAATCGGACAGTATGTTGTCTTCAGTATCATTATTGAAAATCAACTCATCGAGGTCTGCGTTCCACATCAAGCCCTGATTTGTATGTCTATACCTCTCACATGTTATTGTCATGCTTGCTCAAAAATGTGACTTCGAGTATGGTGCTGTGAATTCTCAATCTCCCCAATGAAATTGGATCCCACCTCGTAGTTCTTATCGTTCTCATGTTCCTGTTAGCCTGCAATTGTCCAAATCAAAAATGTTTTCTTTTAACTGTCTTTCTTTTGAACCTCTAAATCTCTCGTGTTGCTAACCTATCTACACCAGAACAAAAAATGTACCACAGTATAACACCAAATGTATTCGAAAATTCATTGTCATAAAGTGTTGTATTATTACTATCTTCCACTATCTGTCCTACTCACTCCCTCCTTTTGAGGCTTGGCAACGCCCATGCCTCACACCTTGACAAACTTTTTGGGAGAATGCGTTCTTTACTACATACGATTCCATCATCATTCAATTTGACTTTCTTTCCAAAACGCTTCTCAATTTCTCTGTTCACACATCTTCTACATGTGTTACTGGTTCTCCAGTTTTTTTTCTAGTTAATTATCAATCCAAAAGCTACGTGTTTCTTTCTAACATTCAACCTGCTCAAAATCACTCTTTCATCAAAGTCGCCCTAATAATTTCCCATAGTAGTCGCCAACGACTTCAACCATTCAACAGGCAATCATTCATCAATGCTCATCATATCACACAGTCTCCAAAAAGGAGTCATACTATCACATTGGTCCCAATTCATCCAAGCTCACCACACAACATTCATATTTCATTTTCAACTCAGGTTCCCTGGTAGAACAATCCACCAATTAAAAAAAAACTTAACTAAGACAAACAACTGGCAAATTAATCTGAATTTTTTCTTTGTTTTTAAATTTGAAGAACTCAAACTCTCAGATTTAGCTTGCATTTAGAATTATGTATAATCTTATAACACAACCAATCAATTATTCCTATTAAATATAGCATTGCAAAATATTAAATTCACAATTTAGCGTCTTCCAATTCCCGAAAGCATGTTCTGTCGATATATATATATATATATATTTTTTCTTCTTCGAATGTCTCATGTGGGCTCGACACTTAACATGCACTAG
This sequence comes from Syngnathus floridae, assembly GCF_059516105.1. Classification (NCBI taxonomy): domain Eukaryota; kingdom Metazoa; phylum Chordata; class Actinopteri; order Syngnathiformes; family Syngnathidae; genus Syngnathus; species Syngnathus floridae. Next base: position 3,126,539 of record NC_142416.1, on the reverse strand, counting down.
TGTGGATTAGTTTCTGCTCGCAAACAGATTTCTCTCTTATCCTCTCATTTTTATCTGTCAAAATTGCTTCTGTTCTGCGGTGTAAATTGAATAGACAACAGCCTAGCAAATTTCTTTATGCTAAAAGTTTAGCCAATCTTCATCAATTTAACACATACGCACACACATGCACAGCTCTCGCGTGCGGAAGGTAGGTGCCCGCACCAATGATTCGTCACAGGCTGGCCATTTCCTGTGGTCGATCATGAGCTGGTCCCTCCCATGCACACGAGGACAGCACATTTTTATTTTATTTATTTATCTTCTAGAAGCAAGTTGTATTTCTTTACCACTTGATTTGCATATTTTAACTTTAGTGTAACACAATTTGATCTCTAGTCATTTGTAATTTGCCACCTAAAAATATTATTATTATTATTATTATTATTATTATTAAACTCCTCTTGCCCCTCACTTGAGCCGCGGCTTGAGCTGCGGCCTTGCACCTGCTCACAGGGGCCTTATTGTCTCCTGGTCTGACAAACACTTGTGACCTCATCAGTTTTCATCTTTCTAGCTTTTGTCTCTTGAATTCGTTCTCATCTCTTTGTGAAGATTTCAACCACACTCTAGCACTTCTACCACTTCAGCATGTATTGCATACAATTAAGAAATCTACTTGCCATGAACGTCTCATCTCAAAGAAGAGCAGAGCAAGAGATTTACCGTTCTTATTTCCCATCTTAATTTCAGTAGTTCAAGGTTTTGCAATTTTTTTTCAAATTTTTTTCTTTGAGGATCCTCAATGCAGGTTTAAATTGACCTTTCAACAAATTACTAGCCTGTATTAATGCCGTGGATCAATGCTAGAACTGCTATTTAGTCAATTTATCCTACCAGTCACACACTCAATCACACAAGTTATCCCTGCCTACGCGAAGTCCTCCTTTTAAAAAAAGGAGCTGTTTCATCCAGTGAGGGGACTCTACAACACCCCCCACCTTCCCTGGGAACTAAAGACAACAGTCCTTGTCCCCACTCCTGCCAACGCGAAGTCCTCCTTTTTTTAAAAAAAAGGAGCTGCTTCATCCAGTGAGGGGACTCTACAACACCCCCCACCTTCCCTGGGAACTAAAGACAACAGTCCTTGTCCCCAGCCCTGCCAACGCGAAGTTGTACTCTTCAGAACAGTGGTCGTCAAATAATGATCCACAGAGGTACTGAGATTTTAAAACAGTTTGAGAACCACTGCTCCAAAAGAGACACCTCATCCAGAGGGGGACTCTACAACACCCCCTCCTTCCACAAAACTTACTTTTTCCTGTGCACTTCTACCTTTTTACGCGTTTCACAAACAACAACACAATCACACAACTTAAGGCCTTTAACTTACTTCTCCCCTGGTTCGTTGCACTGCCGGGTCCCGTCAATCCACCTCTGTCAGACGAAGGCAGACCTAAGATGCTGGCCCAGCGAAGAATTCTCTTCCCAGGACTTTCTCCTCCAGGTCCTCTTAATGGACGCTGGCTTGTCGACAATGCAGCACGTCCTCCTTCGTCAGCCAGATAGCGGGTATGAGGGATCCCGGGTTTCGGCACCAAAATGTTAGAGATTTGCTCACTCCAACTTATTTTGCAAGAACCACACGGGAGACAAGTAAGTCCTTTTAGACACCTGCAGGTGGAGAGTCCATTCGTTGCTGTGCGTACAGCGATGTTCGAGTAGAGCTCTGAACTCTCCTTCCTGCAAGAGGATATTTATTAAGAGAAACAGAGTGGGGGTATGAGTGGGCTGAATAGAAAGCCCTTGTCCTCTAGTCTAAACATCTCAGGGGATGTTTTACGATCTTGTGATAAGGAGGACAAGGTAAGGTATTTATTACCTGTTGCATTCCAACATAATCCTATGATAAAGATAACCTGGAAAACCCTAACAAACAGTGTGCTGTAAAGACATATGGGCAGACGAAGCCCAGTGCTCCAAGTGATGCAGCAAAATATATGTTTTCATAAAAACCCGTGATGCAGCGAGGCTGCAATAGGTGAAGCGCAAAGTGGCGAGGAGTTACTGTATTATAAAATTTTATCTTTTCAAGCCACAGCTGGGTTCTAGATGTCACTTCACAAAATATATGTGAAATATATAATAAATATGTAACCCTAACCCTAGCATTCAACCTCCTTACCGTTAGTATGGATCAATTGGTAAATACATTCATTCTTATTTTTTCATCATACTTAAATGTTTTTTATTTTGTTATTTTTCAAAAACCCTCACTAGTTGCTAAAGTGTTTGCTGTCTTAAGAATTTTAAAACATGGACAGCATCAGTTCAAACCTATCATTCAAAAACCTTGAAACATGTACTTTCAAAAATTAACTGTCACATCTCATCTCCGCTTCTCGTTGTTTTCTCGTGTGTCAGTGTTGTCATGGTTTTCGTTCGTGTCGCTCTGCACTCGCCCCTCCCCACCTGTGTCTACCCGTAAGTAGTGTAATCACCGTCACCTGCCTCTTGTCACCTGCTTTGTATTTAAGTCATGTCCGCGTGTCACCCCCGGTTGGATCGTTCTGTTGCCACCCCTGTCAGTCAGCTCGGTCTGTCTGTCACTTCTGCTACCCCTGTCAGTTAGTTTTGTTAGTCTGTTACTCTCCCTGTCAGTCAGTTCTGTTAGCACGTTCTGTTAGTTGCCTCCCTGTTTCCCTGACAGTCTCCGTCATGTTTGTTCCTGCCTGTTCCTGCCTGTTTGTTCCCCTCATCCTCTCCTCCATCACAATTTTCGCTCAACAAAACCCCAGTCCAAGCTGCATTTGGTTGCCCAGCTCTACTTCGCACGTGGCATTAACAAATGCAATTCCCATTTAATTCCTCACCTCCACGGAAAATGAAGACGACTGCAAAATTGTACTTGTTCCCATAGTTAAAATCACAATAAAGAGAAAACAGTACTGGATACTCAAAGATTATAGTTTTTACCAAATTGTATTCCCACTGGGGCAGCACAGTCGTTCACAGGTTAGCACGTCCGCCTCACAGTTAGGAGGATGTGAGGAGTTTGCTTGTTCTCCCCTTGCCCACGTGGGTGTTCTCTGGACACTCCGGTTTCCTCCCACATCCCTGAAACATGCTTGGTAGGCCGATTGAGCACTCCAAGTTGCCCCAAGGTGTGAGTGTGAGTGCGGATGGTTGTTCGTCTCTGTGTGCCCTGCGATTGGCTGGCAACAGGTTCAGGGTGTCTCCCGCCTACTGCCCGATGACTGCTGGGGTAGGCTCCAGCATGCCCGCGACCCCCGTGGTATAGAAAATGGATGGATGGTATTCCCACTGCTGCTAATTCAGTTATGAAAGTCTAACTTTTATAATTTTCAGAATTTCAATATATCAATAGAGTTACTTCTTACAAATGAAACTAAAATATTTTTTTTACTTTCTTTTAATGAAAAAAAACCCCAACAATCTTGACAAATTACAACAAATCCTTTGGCATTCTTGTCCATCTCCCTAACCCCACTGTGTAGAGAGAGTGTTTTAAGATTTAATTCTCACAGATGTAATGGCCTCATTTACATTACACTGGTGACAAGATGGGCCCTTCACATCTGCCATTTGGCAGGAACTTGGGATTTTACAGGTATAACTGCCATTTGTCAGCAGTCTGGTAATTGGAACATTGCACGGGCTAAAAAGCCATGCAATGAAGGGGAGTTCGTTAAAAAATGCCTCAGTGATGTTGAAATCCTGTCTTCTGAAAACGACAAACCAAAACGAATGGTATCAGACAACTGTACCGTCACACTGTTGAACACAGAATATCGGACATTAATAAAAAAAGAAATAATGATGGCTGCATTTGCGAAAGTAAATCTGCCCATACCGAAGCTAACTGCAATAGCCATGGATGGAGCACCAGCTATGATTGGATCTGTGAACGGACTTGTGGGGCTGTGCAAAGCTGATTTTCCGAGTTTTGGAATTTCCACTGCATCATCTACAGGGAGCGACTTGTGTCTTAATCATTGAATTTAGACAATATCATGAAGCCTGTGATGGAAATTGTCAACTACATTTGCACACATGCGCTAAACCACAGGCAATTCAAAAATCTCATCGCTAAGCTGGACAAATGACTTCCAGGTGACCTGCCGCTGCACTGTACTGTGAGGTGGCTGTCAAAAGGCAAGGTACTCGCTCGCTTCTTTGAGCTCTTGGATGCAGTTAAACTGTTCATGAAAGAATCGACATGGATTATGGATCTGGCCTTTTTAGACAGACAGGCCAGGCAAACGAGAATCAAGCGGCAGGTGTGCGTGTCAAAGCAGAGATAACCGTGAGGACTGACTGTTAGCAGTTCCGTATTGGCGACACACGCCTCAGAGGTCTGACGTGTGAGCTGGCCACAGGGTGAAAGCGGAGACGTGACACAGCCGCACACGAAGGAAAAATGCACCGGTGTGCAGAAACAGTCAGGACAAGTTTGATAAGCGCTGATAGCACGGGGCGTGCACTGAGGACAAGCACCGGGTACGCGGCTCACACACGTAGGAAAAAAGCACTGCCTTTCTGGTTTTGCGCGGGGTGTGCCTCTGAGCAATGTGCTTCACTGAGGACAAGCACAGGGTGTGTGGCCGGCTGCTGCGTACGTAGGAAAAAAGCACTGCCTTCCTGATCACGTGAGGCGTGCCTCTGAGCAACGTGTATCACTGCGGGCATGACTGAGTTCAGCGCAGGAGATGGCAGCCGGCCACTCTCACCAACAGGTGCAGAAGGAGTCGGGATACGTGACAATGTTTGTCCGTTTATTTACTCTAAACATGTAATACATGCACAGAACAGTGTGGCAATTAAGATTAAGGGAATGGGAAATATTTATGTTGTGTAAAAGTATTGGGGAGGGTTTAAAAAGCTTTAATATTGTGTACTGGACCATAATGTAACAGGAGATTTATGCGCAACCGTGACTCACTTTGGTTTTGCTATGCATGATGTCCCTGGGTTCGTGATGTTGAATTGGTTGGCAAGGACAAACCACTCTTCTAATTGACTTGCAATATATTCATGCCCTCTAGTGGCCAATAGGAAATACCACATGATGGAAATTTTAATACAATGGTGTTTAAATTTCTAATTAAAACGTATATCGCTCCTACTTAGCGGACTTTCACCTATCGTGGGTGGTCTTGGAACCAATTATCCGCGATAAAAGAGGGATTACTGTACATACCAACGACATGCCATCTGATCGGCTAAGACATCAACATTGTTAGGTTATGGTAATGGGTTAAGTTAATCCTTACACAACATCTCCCACTTTTAAGTAAGCAGCATCATTATTTCACTTCAAACATTTTTTTTCTTCAACAATAACATTCAGGAACTCTTTTCTTACTGACAAATTACAAATCCAGCCTTTTAGGTGGACGTGAACATCTGTCTGAACTTGTAACATAAACAGCACTTGGAAGGTGATTCTCCATTGGAGGTGATTCACTCTCGGAGATGGTGGATGCTAGGTTGCACGCAGGTGTGTACGGTTCCTCCTCAGCAGTCCACCCTCTGTTCTGACGAGGTATGATCTGGGAGTATTTGACTGCTGTACAACTCCCCCTTGAGTCCTCTCTGTTGTGATATGTGAACATAGTGATCCATACACTTTGGCCAGGATGTAATTCTGGTTGAGAGTGCGTTCTGTGGCGTCTGTTGTAACATTTTACTTTTTTTTTTTTTTCTGTCTGCTCAACGAAACTGTTTGATGTCTGCCAGCGTGGACACAGTGTTTTGGGCACTTGTGGGAGTGAGGTCCTGAACTGTCTTCCCATGAGTAGCTGGGCTAGAGAGTAGCCATTTTCCAGAGGGGTAGTGCTTTTGCATAGTCTCCTCACTCTTTGACTGTGGCTATTGCCCGCTCAGCCTCACCATTGGCTTGTGGATATCCTGGGCTGCTAGTCAGGTGAGTAAAGCCATACTCAGTCCTGAAAGAGGGGAATCTGTAAACTGCGGCCCATTGTTCGACATGAGCACTACAGGAACTCCATGCAGAGCACAGATGTTCTTTAGAGCTGCTGTGACAGTTTTGGCTGACATGGAGGTGTGTCACCTCAATGTAGCGAGAGAAATAATCTATCACTACCAGGTAGGTTTTCTCCTTCCAGATGAACAGATCAGTTCCAACACGTTGTCACGGTCTCAGGTGTGAGCGTTGTGAAAAGAGGCTCCCTGTGTGGGCCTGTGTTTAATGTGCGCAAGACGATTTCAGACTTTGTTTTTAATTTCAGTTGAGAGCCCAGGCCATTAGAATGACTGACGGACCCTGGTTCGGCATTTTCCTATCTTTTGATGATGTCAAGCATTTCATCTCTTATGGAGCTGGGAATAACAATCCTTTGGCCCATCAGGAGTAGGTTTATGGACGTAATGCGAAGTGGTCTCTCGCATCCCAGTAAAGTCCGATATCAGGGTGTAGGTGTGCTTTATCATGCCACTTAATTTGACAGTACTGTCTCAATGTACTGCAGACAGGCTCCTCTTTCCGCTTTTCAGGGAGTTTTTGCAGTCCTGCTTCAATGGCTGGAAGACTGTCTTATAGAGTCCACAAAGACTTGGATGTCTAACACCGGCTCTTTTTCTTCTTGTGTAGCCCTGTGATCCACTGGAGCCCTTGATGGTGTATCTGTTGTGATGAGCTGCTTTCCCGGTACGTGCACAATCTTGTAGGTTGTCAAACGCACATTTTTTATCGAAGTGCCACCGGCTTCCCGGTAATGGGTTCGATGAGCCGGGGTGAAGGGACACGTCCGTAATCTAACCATCCGAGTTAAATTAATTCTACCAGAATCAATCTAATTTCTTTATGACATCAATCCCTCTCAAGTCACCCAAAGAGCGTGCCGAGTAACTCAATTCGAGGCAAGTCTTCGAAATGACCGCGCCATAATGATGTCCGGAGCGGCTGTCTCCTCTGCCTTCCTTGAAGCCTAAAATTTGACAAAGTCCAATTTGAAGACTCTGGAAATGCATCTTAGTAGATTTTGGTTCAATCTCAAAAATAATGAAAAATCCATCTTCGTTATTTTACTCCGGGCAGCGTCACAGCCATCACCCTGACTAGGAAGAAGCGCGCCCGCTCTGTGTCTGGGCAACATATATATAGGCTTCTGTCATTACCTCATTGGAATATGTAGGTGAAAGGTCAGAATCTCTGCACCACTGGTTGTCTTGGCAACCTTGCTTCAAGCAGCAACCACTGCGCATGACTACAGTTTGCCACCGGATGCAGATATTTCCTGTTTTGCTTGTTCTTTCACTATTAGCCCTTGATGTCTCCTCTCAACTTAATACATTCAGGTATGGATGGAACACCAATGTTAAATACAGGTTGGACAAAACATTGCAACATTAATCACATATATCTTGTCTAATAAACATCAATCTCAACTCATAATAGTACTTAACACAATAATGGGTTCCTCCAACCTAAACAGTATAGATGTGTTTGAACAGGCCGTGTCCTCCCAATTGCTAACAATTTAATTTATTAGATTTGTTAATTTCCATCAGGTCACCCCTATGTCAAGCTTTAAAACCATCTCCTGGTGAAATTTTGGAACTACTACATGTTTTGGGATAGCCAATGTGCCTGGGCCTGATTCAATACCTAATTTTACACCATCTTGTACCACCATGCCACTTGACAAGGAGAATTTCGTCAGTCTCAGACAAAGTCTGGAAACACATGGAGGAATCTCATCCAGAGCTTTGGAACTCAGCAAAGGGACCAATGGCTTGTGATTCGTCTCTATATTGAAGTTCATCCCGAGCAGGTACAACTGCAAGCGTTCGCATGCCCAGGTCGCCGCTAGCGCCTTCTTCTCTATCTGAGCATAACGTTTCTCAGCGTCAGATAGCTCCCTGGAGATGAACATATTTGGTTTCCAGTCCCCACTCTCAGGTTAGTTCTGCATCATAACCGCTCCACTCCTGAACAATAATGCGTCAGCTGACATTACATTCAGGACTCTGGGTGAACTCAGTTCTGATTTTAGCTTCTGAAAAGCTTCTCTCTGCGGTGTCCCCCCAACACCATTCTATCTTCTCAGACTGTAGGACTGTTAGAGGCTGTGCATATGAGGAGAAATGAGGCAGGAAATTGCCCAGGTACTTAGCCATGCCCATCACTCGCCTGACATCAGCAACGTAGGTGGGCTCTGGTATCTCCTGTATGGCTTTGACCTTTCCTGATTTGGGCTTAACATTTTCATACAAGAGGCTGTGTCTGAGGAACATTACTTTGCTTTTTGCGAATTCACACATGTCCTTGTTCAGAGCCAGCTGACCGGCATTTTTGGGCAAAATGTCCTATTCTTTTACATATCTGGCATTCTGCATCCTTAGCAGGGCAATATTTCCAATGAGGATTTGTTGTAGTTACACACCTTCCACAGCCTGTGGGGCTCTCTCCATATTTGCCGGCTTGAGACATGCGTTGGTTGCCCCTGCCACCTCTTTTTGGTGCCGTCTGGATTTTTGGTCCTGTGGTAAAGTCGTCTATGATTTCAGACTGCCTCTCATCCATACTGCCACGCAGCACGGGTTGCTGCCTCTTTAGTTCTTCGCTGTGGATGAGTGCTTTGAGTCTTTTCCAGTGTGAGACCAGGGTCCATCTGGAGAGACTCAGAAAGCTTAGCATCTCTCAGACCCATAACAATCCTGTCTCTGATAAGCTCTTCTCTTAGAGCTCCAAATGCGCAGTACTCCACAGTACAAGCCAATGAAGCCTATGAAGTGATGAACAGTTCTGCACTCTGTTTTGCTTCCTGATTTTGTCTATTAAATTTTGCATGCCCAAAACTCACATTTTTCTTGCTCACACAGTGGTTTTCAAAAGCTTGTTTTACATCTGTATATTTCTTTTACTGATCACTGCTCAAGGGTAGAACACTAAGTACGTATGTCTTCGGAATCAAAATTGCCTTTATTGTCACACACAGTAGTTTGAAATTTGTGCGCAGCACCCTTTGGTGCAAAAATAAAATAAAAAATAAAATAAAAGAGCATTAAAGCACACAAGATAAAATGTAAAAATCATACAAAGTATAAAATATATGGAAAAGGCAGTAGTATGTACAGGAGGTAGTATATGCATGTACGGAGGTACAAACATTTGATATGGGAAACCCGATTATTGCACAGGAAACCAAAATATTGCGCAAGATTCTGAATAGATAAGATATTGCACTGTGACAAGATATTGCACTGTGATCAATATGATCAGTATATATATTTATATACGCAAGTCTATATATACCGTATTTGCCGGTGTATTGGTCGACCTTTTTCGATCCAAAATCGACCGAAAAAAATCGACCTCGACTTATACACCGAGTCATAAAATTTAACTTCGTATTCATCGCTTCAAATGTGATGGTAACCAAGGCCGTTTCTCATGCATCTCATTGTGCGTGGGTGTGCGTCCGTCAGGCTCATCAAACAGTGCGAAACTGAATCATTATAAAGCGTTCGTCGCATTAACACGCATCCTCAGCAACAATTTCAAATATTCTCACCTCAATAACGGACATCGAAAGCCAGACAGCGACGATGACTGCTAGGGGGAAGTACTGGGTATTGAGCGAATGTGCGAGTCATCGCGCGTCAAGCAACGACAATAACTACCGGTACGTAAACATTCAATCGCCATGTCTAAATGAATGTCGTTGGCACTTAGAAAATATTCGCCAAACTTGGCCAGACTTCCAGGGGAAGAGGCCGAATTTTCACTTGTTCTGGCCGACCGGAGGAACCACCCGAGGCGGACACTTTACGGCGGTTGAGTCGTTGGCACTTAGAAAATATTCGCCAAACTTGGCCGGACTTCCAGGGGAAGAGGCCGAATTTTCACTTGTGGTGGCCGACACGGGGAACCAGCCGAGGCGGACACTTTACGGCGGTTGAGTCGTTGGCACTTAGAAAATATTCGCCAAACTTGGCCGGACTTCCAGGGGAAGAGGCCGAATTTTCACTTGTGGTGGCCGACATGGGGAACCAGCCGAGGCGGACTCTTTATGGCGCAAGAGCCGTTGGCACTTAGAAAATTTGAACCGGGCGGCGTGCGAGAGTGCGCGGCCTGCTGGAAGTCGAATGAGGCTCCGCGATTTCATCCGCGGTGCTCATAAAGTGCCGATCCGCTCGGCGGGAGCTATTTTCGGCCACTTGGCGCGTGCGCACGGACTCCCGGATGTGCCGGGCGGCGTGCACGAGCTCGCCGGCCGCTGGAAGTCGAATGAGGCTCCGCGATCTCCTCCGCGGTGCTTATAAAGAGCCGATCCGCTCGGCGGGAGCTATTTCCGGCCACTTGGCGCGTGCACACGGCCTCCCGGTGGTGCCAGGCGGCGTGCGCGAGTGCGCTGGCCACTGGAAGTCGAATGAGGCTCCGCGATCTCCTCCGCGGTGCTTATAAAGTGCCGATCCGCTCGGCTTGGAGCTATTTCCGGCCTCCCGGTGGTGCCGGGCGGCGTGCGCGAGCTCGCCGGCCGATGGAAGTCGAATGAGGCTCTGCGATCTCCTCCGCGGTGCTTATAAACAGCCGATCCGCTCGGCTGGAGCTATTTCCGGCCACTGCGCATGCGCACGGCCTCCCTGAATTTGAACACATTTCGTCAATAAATTTCGCATATTTCTGATTGAATTTTGAAGTTAAATATAATGCAACAATTGAGCTCGACTTACACAAAGGATATATCATAAAATCGTAAATTTCCGTCGAATTTTAGGGGGTCGACTTATACACCGAGTCGACTTATACACCGACAAATACGGTATGTATATTGTGGGTTAAGGGAACAGGATCATCTGTTTTTGTTGACTACAGTGATAGCTCTTGGGAAGAAGCTATCCCTGAGTCTGCTTGTCCTTGTTTTGTGTGACCTGTACCTTCGGCCCGACGGCCAGGTGATTATCGGGGTGGTAGGATTCCTTGATGATGTTGCCAGCTCTGGTCAGGTAACGAGAGTTGGCAATGTCCTCCAGGCTGGGCAGAGGACAGCCTATGGTTTTCTGGGCTGTGCAGATAACCCTCCGTTGCGCTCTTCTGTCAGCTGCAGATGCATGATGCTCTCCATCGTGGCTCTGTAGAAGGTCACCATCAGCCTCTCCTCCAGGTTGTTCCTCCTGAACACTGTGGAGACGCTGCTGGATTGTCCTCACCACTGCCAAGGTGTTCTTGGTTCAGGAGAGGTCCTTGGATAGCCGCACTCCCAGGAATCTCATGGTGTGAACCCTTTCTACACAGTCCCCGTGGATGTGAAGTGAGGCCGGGTCCGCTGTGCTCTTCCTGAAGTCTATAATAATTTATTTTGTTTTTGTGGTGTTCAATTGAAGGTTGTTAACTGAACACCACACAGTCAGTCTGTTGACCTCATCTCTGTAGTCGGACTCGTTTCCCCCTGAGATGAGTCCGACCATGATGGTGTCATCTGCAAACTTAATGAAGACGTTTGAGAGATGGCTCGGGAGACAATCGGACGTGTATAGCGTGTACAGGAAGGGACTCAGAACACAGCCTTGTGGAGAGCCGGTGTTGACTGTGATGGTGTTTGACTGGTGGAGATTCTTCAATTCTTCTTCTGTAAACCGCTTTGGCTTCCCTGATACCCCTTTTCAGGTCTGCCCTGGCCTTGCTGTACGCTGCCCTGTCCCCTGACTTGAAGGCAGTGTTTCGTTGTTTCAGGAGGGATTGCACTGCAATGTTCATCCAGGGTTTTTGGCCTGCATAAACCCTGACCCTTTTGTTGACGGTGACGTTGTCAACGTAGCTCCTGATGTAGGAGAGTACCGTGTACTCCTGCAGATTGTGGCTATAGAATAAATCCCATATTGTAGTGGCAAAACAGTCCTGTAGCTGAGAGAGGGCTCCTTCGGACCAGGTCTTAATTGTTTTTCACTCAGGTTTTGAATTCTTCAGCAGGAGGGTGTGGGTGGGGGTGAGCGACAAGCAGAGGTGGTCAGATCTGTTAGAGATTTGCTCACTCCAACTTATTTTGCAAGAACCACACGGGAGACAAGCAAGTCCTTTTTAGACACCTGCAGGTGGAGAGTTCACTCGTTCAAGGAATGAAGTCTGAACCCTCGTTCCTGCGAGGGGATATTTATTAAGAGAAACAGAGTGGGGGTTGAGAGTGGGGGTCAGAGTAGACAAATGGCCGAAGCCCCTGGCTGATCAAAGCACAGCAGGGGGTCCTTCACGATGTTGTGTGAACAAAACAACTTTGATTGCTTCCTCTGCAGCTAGTCAATCAGTTCAAAAGATCTTAGCACTTTGTTCTACTACTTTTGTTAAGACAGGACAAGCGAGTTTAATTATTACAGGTTACATTCCAACATAATCATAGGATCAAACTAACCTGAAAACCCTAACATCTCCCTCCTGATTTATCATATGATTATGCCACCCCAAACAACAAAGACAAGCAAGAAAACATATATACGTATAATGAAGAAAGCAGAATGGTAAAAATAAAAACAACAAACAATGATAGCAACACTATCCAGTGAAGATGAGGCATTACCTCAATACCCCAGATCAAACTTATTGTGTAAGCGAAAAACCTGCTGGCCAGATGTTATTAGCAGGAAAATTCTTACACGGCCCCGTTGCCACAGGCGACCAGAATGCTATCAATAATAAAAAAAATAAAAAGAAAAACACAGAACAGCATCTACGCAATCCACGTCTCATTATCATTATCACATCTGTCACGTCTAAGAAGTTGTATATGTGCTCGCGTTTTCGTCAGCTGATGATGTTGTAGTCTGTAGGTGAGGTCTGTCACACACACTGGCGCACACGCTCGTGTCCAGTTGGCGGGCAGCATCGGATAAACCTTGTGACCACAAAGCCACCAGCCATTCTGTATGAAGTATGTTCCGTTCGATGGTGTAGCCATGTTGGTTGGAGAGCCCTTACACCTTGAAAATGGCTCTCTCATCCTGGCACACAGCGGTGATGTCCAAAGCTCCCATCCAGTTCCCTCCTGGAGAGCAGTCGTCGTCAATGCATTTGTGGGTCCTGCAACCTTGGATGTGTAGTCAGCAAGACTTAGAATGGTCCCTCCTGTCGTGGCTGGCCCAGTTCCTTCTTTTGATGACTTTGATGTAGACCCAGTCTCCTGGATTGATGGGGTTGTCGACCTGTGAGGAGGAAAGATCAAGCGGCAGTAAATTTGTCTTTGACACAGTTTGAGCGTCCTGATCATATAATCTGCCAAGGACTGCTCTTCATTTGTTGTTTGCAACTCTCGTAGTCAATTGTCGTGCCCATTTAACTGGCAAATAGGAGTGTTTGCGGGAAGAGTTTGAACACCTCCTAATGATTCCCTTTAACCAAAAACTATTTATGACAGGGGCGTTCCCATTTATTGCCTCCTGGTTTAAAAGAGATTGTCTTACCCATGCCTTCTTTCTCCTCACACGCTCGCACCCACACAGGGTGTGAACACACACACACACACACACACACACACACACACACACACACACACACACACACACACACACACACACACAGAACACACAGACAAATAGATTGTAATCCATCTCTCATGTAGCTTCTTTTGATAGAATCTCCTATTGGTAACTGTATAGCAGACGTTTTAGCATATAATCCCATACTCTGCTCTCTCGTTTCTACTTTTTCATGTCGGTGCAGTCGTAGGTGGCCCCTATTGCAGTCATCGACTTGTTAACTGTCGCCGTGTGACTCCTATGCATGATTGTGTGAATGTCAAAAATTGAACGTACCTAACTTTCTGACCATCAGACCTCCACTGTGGTACAAAAAACCTTACTGTTGTATTGAGTAGGTACATTGAGCAACCTAGCTCCCTCCTGACTGCCAAATGTCCTGTTCTAAAATTTATATAACTCGACCTCTACGTCTTAAGCTTGATGAGCCAAAATATCAGATCTTGCTCGTTTCCTACCGTTTTAGCCTATTTGTTTTATCCAAATCCGTTCAATCTCTGATTATAATGCTTTTCTCTGTAGCCCTACGTATTTTTCAAATTTTTATTTATTTATTTATCAAATCTCCTCAGTTCTGTCAAACTCAGTGCACAATGAATCTCCCTTCCACTTTGAACCAAGCTTCACCAAATTTGGTAACGCCGTAGCAAGGAGTGCGATTTGGTTGTCGGACGCGCCAAGTCCATATCTTTTTGCCGCACTTCACCCTCTCAAGTTGGTGTTCTTTTGTTGTTGCTTCAGAGCGACCCCATCCATCACTCTTGAATGAGTCCATTGTTCAAATGAGTCAATTTTCATCATTGTGAGTTCCTCCGCTTTTCACTGTCTTTTCTCGTCCCCGAGGATGTTGTCTGTCCTCCGGAGTGTACTTGCCCCTCTCCAAGCACAACAGTAGTCTTTTCTTGTCCTTCGCCAAAGGTCAAAGGTGCTTCAGAGCCAGGCACCATTTTGTAGTTGTTCACGGCTGCAGGCGAAGTCTCGGATTGGGTTTCAGGGACCCTGACACTGAGAATGACAGGCTGGGACATCAAACTTGTAAGACTATCTCCAAATGTAGCTGCTTCCATCAATTTGCTGGTAACGTTTGTTTACCAAACTTCAAATTCTTCTAATAACAGCGGTCTCGTTTTTATATCGTAAATCCTGCAACTGATCCTATTTTTTTTTTTTTTTTTTTTTTTTTTTTTTTTGCTACATTTTATCTATAGTTCCAATTTAATCGGACAGTATGTTGTCTTTCACTATCATTATTGAAAATCAACTCATCGAGGTCTGCGTTCCACATCAAACCCTGATCTGTATGTCTTGACCTCTCACATGTTATTGTCATGCTTGCTCAAAAATGTGACTTCGAGTATGGTGCTGTGAATTCTCAATCTCCCCAATGAAATTGGATCCCACCTCGTAGTTCTTATCGTTCTCATGTTCCTGTTAGCCTGCAATTTTCCAAATCAAAAATGTTTTCTTTTAACTGTCTTTCTTTTGAACCCCTAAATCTCTCGTGTTGCTAACCTATCTACACCAGAACAAAAAATTTTTACCACAGTATAACACCAAATGTATTCGAAAATTCATTGTCATAAAGTGTTGTATTCTTACTATCTTCCAATATCTGTCCTACTCACTCACTCCTTTTGAGGCTTGGCAACGCCCATGCCTCACACCTTGACAAACTTTTTGGGATAATGCGTTCTGTACTACCTATGATTCCATCATCATTTAATTTGACTTTCTTTCCAAAACGCTTCTCAATTTCTCAGTTCACACATCTTCTACATGTGTTACTGGTTCTCCAGTTTTTTTCTAGTTAATTATCAATCCAAAAGCTACGTGTTTCTTTCTAACATTCAACCTGCTCAAAATCACTCTTTCATCAAAGTCGCTCTACTAATTTTCTATAGTAGTCGCCAACGACTTCAACCATTCAACCTTTCATTCAGGCAATCATTCATCAATGCTCATCATATGCATCTCACACAGTCTCCAAAAAGGAGTCATACTATCACATTGGTCCCAATTCATCCAAGCTCACCACACAGCATTCATATATCATTTTCAACTCAGGTTTCCTGGTAGAACAATCCACCAGTCCAAAAAAAACTTAACTAAAACAAACAACTGGCAAATTAATCTGAATTTTTTCTTTGTTTTTAAATTTTAAGAACTCAATCTCTCAGATTTAGCTTGCATTTAGAAGTTTGTATAATTTTATAACACAACCAATCAATTATTCCTATTAAATGTAGCATTGCAAAATCTTAAATTCACAATTTAGCTTCTTCCAATTCCTGAAAGCATGTTCTGTCGTTTTTTTTTTTTTTCCTTCATCGAATTTCTCATGTGAGCTCGACACTTAACATGCACTAGTGTGGATTAGTTTCTGCTCGCAAACAGATTTCTCTCTTTTCCTCTCATTTTTATTTGTCAAAATTGTTTCTGTTCTGCGGTGTAAATTGAATAGACAACAGTCTAGCAAATTTCTTTATATTAAAAGTTTAGCCAATCTTCATCAATTTGGGACTTTAACTTTAACTTTAACACATACGCACACACATGCACAGCTCTCGCGTGCAGAAGGTAGGTCTCAGCAACAATGATTCGTCACAGGCTGGCCATTTCCTGTGGTCGATCATGAGCTGGTCCCTCCCATGCACACGAGGATAGCACATTCTAATTTTATTTATATATCTTCTAGAAGCAAGTTGCATTTCTTTACCACTTGATTTGCATATTTTAATTTAGTGTAACACAAATTGATCTCTAGTCATTTGTAATTTGCCACCTTATTATTATTATTATTAGTATTATCATTAAACTCCTCTTGCCCCTCGCTTGAGCCGCGGCTTGAGCTGCGGCCTTGCACTCGCTCACAGGGGCCTTATTGTCTCCTGGTCTGACAAACACTTGTGACCTCATCAGTTTTCATCTTTCTTGCTTTTGTCTCTTGAATTCGTTCTCATCTCTTTGTGAAGATTTCAACCACACTCTAGCACTTCTACTACTTCTTCCACATTTCAAATTTCCTTGTATTCCATACATATTCTTTCACTTCAGCATGTATTGCATACAATTAAGAAATCTACTTGCCATGAACCTCTCATCTCAAAGAAGAGCAGAGCAAGAGATTTACTATTCTTATTTCCCATCTTAATTTTAGTAGTTTAAGGTTTTACAATTTTTTTCAATTTTTTTTTCTTTGAGGATCCTCAATGCAGGTTTAAATTGACCTTTCAACAAATTACTAGCCTGTATTAATGCCGTGGATCAATGCTAGAACTGCTATTTAGTCAATTTATCCTACCAGTCACACACTCAATCACACAAGTTATCCCTGCCTACGCGAAGTCCTCCTTTTTTAAAAAAAAGGAGCTGCTTCATCCAGTGAGGGGACTCTACAACACCGCCCACCTTCCCTGGGAACTAAAGACAACAGTCCTTGTCCCCAGCCCTGCCAACGCGAAGTCCTCCTTTTAAAAAAAAGGAGCTACTTCATCCAGTGAGGGGACTCTACAACACCCCCCACCTTCCCTGGGAACTAAAGACAAAAGTCCTTGTCCCCAGCCCTGCCAACGCGAAGTTGTACTCTTTAGAATAGTGGTCGTCAAATAATGAACCACGGAGGTACTGAGATTTTATAACAGTTTGAGAACCACTGCTCCAAAAGAGACACCTCATCCAGAGGGGGACTCTACAACACCCCCTCCTTCCACAAAATTTACTTTTTCCTGTGCACTTCTACCTTTTTACGCGTTTCACAAACAACAACACAATCACACAACTTCAGGCCTTTAACTTACTTGTCCCCTTGGTTCGTTGCACTGCCGGGTCCCGTCAATCCACCTCTGTCAGACGAAGGCAGACCTAAGATGCTGGCCCAGCGAAGAATTCTCTTCCCAGGACTTTCTTCTCCAGGTCCTCCTAATGGACGC
The DNA here is from genome assembly GCF_059516105.1 of Syngnathus floridae. Lineage (NCBI taxonomy): Eukaryota > Metazoa > Chordata > Actinopteri > Syngnathiformes > Syngnathidae > Syngnathus > Syngnathus floridae. The sequence goes on along the minus strand of NC_142416.1, from coordinate 3,109,116 downwards.
TGGCTTGTCGACAATGCAGCACGTCCTCCTTCGTCAGCCAGATAGCGGGTATGAGGGATCCGGGTCACGGCACCAAAATGTTAGAGATTTGCTCACTCCAACTTATTTTGCAAGAACCACACGGGAGACAAGCAAGTCCTTTTTAGACACCTGCAGGTGGAGAGTTCACTCGTTCAAGGAATGAAGTCTGAACCCTCGTTCCTGCGAGGGGATATTTATTAAGAGAAACAGAGTGGGGGTTGAGAGTGGGGGTCAGAGTAGACAAATGGCCGAAGCCCCTGGCTGATCAAAGCACAGCAGGGGGTCCTTCACGATGTTGTGTGAACAAAACAACTTTGATTGCTTCCTCTGCAGCTAGTCAATCAGTTCAAAAGATCTTAGCACTTTGTTCTACTACTTTTGTTAAGACAGGACAAGCGAGTTTAATTATTACAGGTTACATTCCAACATAATCATAGGATCAAACTAACCTGAAAACCCTAACAAGATCCACCCAGATAGGGGAGTGGGGAAGCTTTGTATACATGCTTAATATTGGAATAAACATGATCCAAAGTGTCATTCCCTCTGGTGGCGAAATCCACAAACTGGGTGAGTTTGGGGCAGAGAGGTGGACTCGAGTCACTGTGACTTGAACTCGAGTCGCTGTTTTGATGACTTGTGACCTGACTTGACAAAAAATGAAGAAACTTGAGACTCGACTTGGACTTGGAAGTTAAAGACTCTGGACTTGACTTGAGACACGATGACTTGAATGAGTTCAGTGTTATTTAGTTTATGTTTTCAGTTTGAATATAAAATTAATAATACATTTAAAAAAATAATATTGATAACACGGTAGGAGCGCAGGCTGAGAATGGCGTTGTCATGATTGGATCACTACCCTGTCAATCAGTCGTGCCCTCTCTACCTACCGAACGTGTTTATTGAAGAATCACGCCCCTTTATATCAGAAATGCGCAAAAATGTCAGCGGGAGCGGTACCGCAAGTCATCACCCTCGGCTATCGCAATTACTTTTATGACGGCAAAAGACGGACAGCACAGTGCGAGATATGCAACAAAAACATTTCGGAGAGCCAGACGACAACTTCAAACTTTGTCCGTCATTTGAAGAGCCGTTCTGCCAAGTAAGTGGTTTTCATTCATCTAAATAGGTGTGTATATATAGCTTTAATGCAATGAATATGATGATGAAACTGAATTAAGTAAATATGATTTAATATGGAGCAAGTTAATAAATAAAAACTACAGTTGACTTGGACTTGACGACCTAATTAAGGACTTGACTTGGACTTTGTTAGAGATTTGCTCACTCCAACTTATTTTGCAAGAACCACACGGGAGACAAGTAAGTTATTTTTGACCCTGCAGGTGGAGAGTCCATTCGTCGGTGTGCGTGCAGCGATGTTCGAATAGAGCTCTGGACTCTATTCCTGCAAGAGGATATTTATTAAGAGAAACAGCGTGGGGGTATGAGTGGGCTGAATAGAAAGCCCTTGTCCTCTAGTCTAAACATCTCAGGGGATGTTTTACGATCTTGTGATAAGGAGGACAAGGTAAGGTATTTATTACCTGTTGCATTCCAACATAATCCTATGATAAAGATAACCTGGAAAACCCTAACAGTGGGGGCTAAGAAGTATCCTCCCAAGTTGAAGGTGTGGAAGCTCCATAGCGCAGGGAGTAAAAACGAGTTTAGGGAGAAGATTGGGCATATAGCAGAAGAAGTGGAGGAGATAATGGAGTCGGGTGGTGTGGATGCCAAGTGGCAGGCAATGAAGAAGGCTCTGCTTGAAGCTACAGGGGAGGTGTGCGGATGTCAAAGGGTAAAGCAAGACAAAGAGAGACATAGTGGTGGAATGACAGCGTCGAAAGAGAGGTGAATGAGAAGAGGAGGTGCCATAAAGTATGGAAGAAATCTAAAAGGGAGGCAGACCGAGCGCGGTATGTAGAGGCAAAGAGGGCGTCACGGACAGCAGTGTGGGAGGCCCAAGAGACCAAGAGGAAAGAATTTGCAAGTGAATTGGAGAGTGACAGAGGACGAAAGAGCTTCTTCAAGATAGCAAAGCAAATGGTTAAGGAGAGGCGTGATGTGACCGGTGCAAACTGTGTAAAGGATGAGGATGGCAACATCGTGACAGACAACAGAGGAGTGAAGGAAGTATGGCGAAGGTACTTGGAGGAGCTGCTGAATGTGGAGAATGACTGGGATGGAGAGGTGGGATGCGACGAAGTGGAGGGTGAATGTGGTCCAATTACGCGAACAGAAGTGGGGAAAGCCATGAAGGCCGTGAAGGATGGAAAGGCAGCTGGACCATCTGGAGTGGTGGCAGAGATGCTAAAGGCAGCGGGAGACGTCGGTGTGCAGTGGATGACTGACCTGTGTAACAGTGTCATCGCTGAGGGGCACATTCCGGAGGACTGGACAAGACGCGTCCTGGTGCCGCTATTCAAAGGGAAGGGGGACCCACTCACATGCGGGTCATACAGGGCAATAAAGCTGCTGGAGCATGGAATGAAGTTGTTAGAGAAGGTGTTGGAAAGGAGGGTGAGGTCAGGGGTAGAGGTGGACAAGATGCAGTATGGCTTCATGCCTGAAAAAGGTACAACAGACGCAATTTTTGTCATCTGACAGATGCAAGAGAAACACCAGGACAAGAGGAAGAGGTTGTACTTCGCTTTTGTTGACCTGGAAAAAGCATTCGAAAGGGTGCCAAGGGAGGTGGTGAGGTGGGCCCTAAGGACGTCGGGCGTGGAAGAGGGACTGGTTAAGGCTGTGATGGATCTCTACTGCAGAGCATGCACATCTGTTAGAATAGGAGTTGGCGACAGTAATGGGTTTGAAGTAAGGGTAGGGGTGCACCAGGGATCAGTTCTCAGCCCATTATTGTTTGCTATCGTGATGGATGTGGTATCGAGGGAAGTGAGGGGTGGACTACCATGGGAGCTGCTCTACGCGGATGACCTGGTTTTGATGGCTCACAGTCGAGAAGATCTAGCTAGGAAGCTAGCAGCCTGGAAGACCTGCCTGGAAGTGAAAGGAATGAAGGTGAATGCGGCAAAGTCAAAGGTCATGGTCGGTGGTGCTGGCCTGGGACTGGTACCGCAGTCAGGAGCATGACCATGTGGAGTTTGCGGGAAGGGAGTGCAAGCTAACTCTATCCGGTGCAAGGGTTGTCAGAGATGGGTACACCGGAGATGCAGCGGAGTAAAAGGCAGCCTACTAGCTGCAAGTGAGACCTTCAAATGCAAGCGGTGCAGGGGAGAAGTCGCCCAAGCAGACCAAGCTGAGCAAGAGGGGCTCATAGTAGATGGGGAGATGTACGAGGTGATGGACAGCTTCTGCTACCTTGGAGACATGCTTAACGCTGATGGGGGGGTGGACCTAGCAGTGACCACAAGGGTGAGAAGCGGGTGGAAGAAATTCAGGGACCTCATGCCCTTCTTAACATCTAAGGGCCCATCCCTGAAGATGAGAGGCCAAGTGTACTCGGCCTGCGTCAGAAGTAGTATGACGTACGGAAGTGAGACATGGGCCCTGAAAACAGAACATGAAGACAAACTAAACAGAGCAGAAATGAGGATGATGTGTCAATGAGGGAGGAAAAGACCAGTGCAGAGCTGAGAAAGAAGATGGGAGTGGAGGCCATAGTGGATGTGGTGAGGAGATGCAGACTGCGATGGTACGGATATGTAGTGAGAAAGGACGAGAACGACTGGGTGAAGAAAGTTATGTCGTATAACGTAGAGGGAACAAGACCCAGTGGCCGACTTAAAAAGACCTGTCAGGCGACCGTGTCAGCCGACATGAAGGCATTTGGCATCAACCACGAGATGGCCATGGACCGTTCCCGGTGGAAGAAAGCTATATCAAGAACCCGGTCCGCCTGGAAAACGGACTTTAAACCGATGATGATGATGATGATGTGCCAAGAAGACAATCAAATCAACAAAAAAGGAGAAGGAAGAAGCTATTGCTTGTTTTTTTTCCTACCCCTTTTATACATCATAATTCTTAACATGGTTGCTGATTAGTTTCTTCGAGGTACAGAAACTTGATTTATCGGAAGAAGATAATTTTGGAAGTGAAAAACAGTTTATACAATAATATTCTGGAAAGAAAAATAAATAAATAAAGATATGGACTATATAGCTGAAAATAGACACGCAAAAGACAAGCAATTACTATAGTTTTCTAGTGTAAAATTTTGAAAGTGTTCTTTGAATTGGGCAATGTGTTTACTTTCTTTGATCGTTACAGGTAAATTATTCCATAGCTTTACCCCATTGACAGATATGCACATGCTTTTGAGGGTGGTGCGCACCTTAGGTTGTAAAAGATTCCCTCTCCTTCTTAGATTGTAACCACTTTCTCTTTCTATGAACCATTTTTGTATATTATTAGGGAGTATTTTTTTTTAGCTTTATAGATAATTTGTGTGGTCTTGAAATCTACCAAATCCATAAATTTTAATGTTTGTAATTTAATAAATAAATTATTTGTGTGTTCACAATAGCCAACATTGTTGATAATTCTAATTGCCTTTTTCTGCATTGTGCATACCGTCTTTAGGGTGGTTTTGTAGGTATTACCCCACACCTCAACACCGTTGGACATGTAAGGAAGAAACAGCGAGCAGTATAAAGTGTACATTGTTTTCTGGTTCGGTAAGTGTCTGACTTTACAAAGTATACCCACGGTCTTTGCCAATTTTGAACAGATGCGTTTGACTTGCAGTTTCCAGCTGAGACTGTAGTCAATTATTACTCCAAGAAAGGAGTTTTCATAAACTCTGTCTAATCTGGTGTTATCACACAATACTTCAATAGTTATGTCTTCAGGGATTTTACATTTCCCAAAAATCATAAAACTGGTTTTCTTTAAAGTTAAGTTAAAGTCCCAATGATCGTCACAGACACATCTGGATGTGGTGAAATTTGTCCTCTGCATTAAACCCATCCCCATGTGATTTTGATCCATCCCCTGGGGGAGAGGGGAGCAGTGAGCAGCAGCGGCGCTGCGCTCGGAAATCATTTGGTGATCTAACCCCCCAATTCCAACCCTTGATGCTGACTGCCAAGCAGGGAGGCAATTGGTCCCATTTTTATAGTCTATGGTATGACCCGGCCGGGGTTTGTACCCACAACCTTCCAGTCTCAAGGTGGACACTCTACCACTAGGCCACTGAGCTGGTTATTACGCTAAGAGATAATTTATTTGAGTCAAACCACAGTTTTAGCTTGGCAAGCTCATCAGAGACAGTCTTCATTCTCTCCTTCACAAAAGATATTTGTGTCATCAGCAAAAATGACAAATTTCAAAATATTAGAGATGTTAATAATATCATTAATATATAATATGAATAATTTTGGTCCCAACATTGATCCTTGTGGAACACCGCAGGTTATATTTAAAAGCATTGACTTTTTCTCTCCCATCTGCACGAACTGTTGCCTATGTTCTAAGTAGCTTTTTATCCAACTGAACCCTATTCCCCTAATCCCATACCTTTCCAGTTTTTGAAGCAAAATGTCATGATTAATTGTATCAAAGGCCTTTTTAAGGTCAATAAATACTCCTATGGCAAACTTCTTGTCGTCAATGCTTGTTGACAGTTCTTCGACAAGATCAATTAAAGCTAAAGATGTAGATCGCTTTGGCCTAAAACCAACCAGTTAATATCTCACACTTATCAATAAAAGTCTCCAATCTAACAGCAAATATCTTCTCCAAGGTTTTCGAAAATTGGGGAAGCAATGAGACTGGCCTGTAGTTGATGTAAAGATTCTTCTCACCGGCCTTATAGATGGGAACGACTTTGGCTATTTTCATTTTTGCGGGAAAGGAGCCCAGTTTCAGCGAGAGGTTGCAGATATGTGCTATGGGATCTGCTATAGCTACGATTACATATTTAATTAAAAATAGATCGATATCCTCACAGTCCCTTGATGTTTTGTTCTTAAATTGTTTAACAATATCAATTATTTCAGTTTTATCGGTATCTCTCAGAAAGATGGTAGTCAGGTTTCATTCCCCAAAAAATTGTGATACACCTCCCCTTTGTGGAGGGATTATCTCATCTGTCAGTTTGGGCCCTACATTCACAAAGAATTTGTTGAATCCTGCCACCACTTCATCACTATTTTTAATTATCTTACCATTTTCAAAGAATTCATTTGGGAATCCAGCACTTGTTTTTTTTCTTATAATTGAGTTTAAAATATTCCATGTGCTCTTTATGTTATTTTTATTTGTTTCCAACAATTTACTATAATAATCTTTCTTACATTTTCTAAGAATTTCTGTTAGTTTATTTTTATATCTCCATCCATCCATCCATTTTCTGAACCGCTTAGTCCCCACGGGGGTCGCGGGCGTGCTGGAGCCTATCCCAGCCGTCATCGGGCAGTAGGCGGGGGACACCCTGAACCGGTTGCCAGCCAATCGCAGGGCACACAGAGACAGACAACCATTCGCACCCACACTCAGACAATTTGGAGTCTTCAATCGGCCTACCAAGCATGTTTTTTTTGGAATGTGGGAGGAAACCGGAGTGCCCGGAGAAAACCCACGCGGGCCCGGGGAGAACATGCAAACTCCACACAGGGAGGGCCGGAGGTGGAATCGAACCCGCGCCCTCCTAACTGTGAGGCGGACGTGCTACGCAGTGCGCCACCGAGCCGCCTATTTTTATATCTTTTATATTTAATTTCTTTCTCCTCATTTCTGTGTTTAATGTCTATATAATTTATTCTTTTTTTTGCAGGCATTCAACAGACCACCAGTGAACCATGGTTTATCTTTTGGCAGAGTGCTGTGTGCAACCAGTATGGATTAACAAATTCATCAACTGATCCATATATAAGGCGCTCTGCATTATAAAGAGCACTGTGTTTTTTTGAGTAAATTTTAGGTTTTTAAGTGCACCTAATAGTGCGGAAAATACGGTATTTGGATTTTATTAAACCTACAAATGTGTAAGATAATTTTGCCGGACCCTGTACAATGTAGAGAGGTGTTGTTGTTTTTTTTTCTCTTTTGTTTTGACTCATTTTCATTACTGTAATATGTGTTTATAGAGAAGGGGTAAGACGAGAAAACCTTTTTTAACTTCAGACTCTGAACTTTTTTTTATGCTGGTGAACCAAGGTTCTGTCAGTTTAATGTGTTAATAATTACAAGTCAATGCTCTATGTTTTTAAATTAGGCTTATTTTAAACCCATAGGCTGCACCACTAGTCAGAAATACATTTCATTCATGCTCTGTTACATTTTATATGATCAATTAGCCATCTGTTAGAGTTGTGCTCACTCCAACTTATTTTGCAAGGACCACACGGGAGACAAGTAAGTCCTTTTAGACACCTGCAGGTGGAGAGTCCATTCGTTGCTGTGCATACAGAGATGAACGAATGAAATCTGACTCTCCCTCCTGCAAGAGCATATTTATTAAGAAAAACAGAGTGGGGGTAAGAGTGGACTAAATAGAGAAAGAGATAGCAAGGGGTGTTTTATGACTTTGTGTAGGATGGGACAAGCTAGGTTATTTATTACAGGTTGCATTCCAACATAATCATACGATAAAGATAATCTGGAAAACCCTGACATCGCCCTCCTGTTTTATCATATGATTATGCCACCCCAAACAACAAAGGCAAGTTAGAAAATATAAAGAAGAAAGAAGAATAGTAAAAATAAAAAATAAAAACAACAAACAATTATAGCAACAATTTCCAGTGAAGATGAGGTTTTCCCTCAATAACCCAGATCAAACTTATTGTGTAAGTGAAAAACCTGCTGGCCAGATATTATTAGCAGGAAAAGTCTCACACGGTCCCTCTGCCTTAGGTGACCAGAATGGTATCAATAAAAAAGAAAAACACAGAAACATAATTGTATCCATCACTTGCGAAGCATTTTCGATGGTCAAATCAACAAGTTTCTATAAAACATGCTCAGCACAACAGCATCTACGCAATCCACGTTTCATTATCATTATCACATCTGTCATATCTAAGAAGTTGTATATGTACTTGTTCTATCGTCAGCTGATGATGTTCTAGTCTGTAGGTGTGGTCCGTCACTCACACTGGTGCACACGCTCGTGTCCAGTTGGCAGGCAGCATTGGACAACTCTTGTGACCACAAAACCACGATCCGTTCTGAATGAAGTAGATCCTGTCCGATGGTGCAGCCATGTTGGTAGGAGAGCCCTCACGCCTTGAAAACGGCTCTCTCTCATCGTGGCACACAGCGGTGATGTCCAAAGCTCCCATCCAGTTTCCTCCAGGAGAGCAGTCGTCGTTAATGCATTTGTGGGTCTCGTTACCTTGGATGTAACATGTGTAATTCACTCCAGCTGGTCTCTCTGTGTAGGCCACTTGTGGTATTGTTCATCCTCTAACAGTCACATTGATATTTGCCCAGAAGAGCTCTTCATATACACCGTCTGCAAGTCCAGAGCGGGATGGGTCGGCATTACTGTGACAGCTCGGTGTTGGTATCCAACTCCTCCCATGGATGCCATACATTTCGCTTCAGTGACATTCATTGCTCTGGCCTCCAAGTGACCTTGTGTGGAGGAAGAGGGGAGTTTCGAACACACATAACGTCCCTCCTGTGTGTGAGCTCTCACAGTGACCTTCATACTGGTACCAAGTGTTGGTTTCGTATGGGTTTCTGGGGTCCCATGACCAGTCCTCAAAGTTCTCATCATGTGACCATCGTTTTCCACGGTCAACATTGTCATTTGGTCTGTTCAGATGAGTCCATAGACCATAGCACGCTCCAACCACAACGCAGCAGAGGATCCATCTGGGATATGGAGCCCCGTTGCTACTACTTGCGGTGGCTGTTGTGAATCCAGCTGGGCCGTTCAGCGATCTTCGCTGCGGTGGGGGTAGTCAGCAAGACTTGGAATGGTCCCTCCCACCGTGGGCTGGCCCAGTTCTTTCTTTTGATGACCTTGATGTAGACCCAGTCTCCTGGATTGATGGGGTTGTCAACCTGTGAGGAGGAAAGATCAGGCGGCAGTAAATTTGTCTTTGACACAGTTTGAGCGTCCTGATCATATAATCTGCCAAGGACTGTTCTTCATCTGTTCTTTGCAACTCTTGTAGTCAATTGTAGTGCCCATTTAACTGGCAGATAGGAGTGGTTGCGGGAAGAGTTTGAGCACTTCCTAATGATTCCCTCTAACCCAAGACTACTCATGACAAGGGCTTTCCCATTTATTGCCTCCTGTTTTAAAAGAGAGTCTCTTTTCCGTGCCTTCTCTCTCCTCACACGCCCGCACCCACACACACACACACACACACACACACACACACACACACACACACACACACACACACACACACACACACACACACACACACACACACACACACACACACACACACACATCTGCATGCACACATACACAAAACGGCATACAAAGTTCAGATGAACGACAACAGACTGTCACAACTTTACAAAGATTACGCACGAACACGGAACACACAGACAGAGGGATTCTAATTCATCTCTCGTGTAGCCTCTTTTGATAGAATCTCCTAGCATGTTCTGCTCAACATCGGCGGAAGTGGGTTTTATGGCGTTCTGGACTTTGGTGCGGAGAGATTAAGGGCGCTCGGACTGCTTCGTCATGGAGCGACGCCGGACTGGCCTGCTCTTCCTCCCCCGGTTGGACTGCATCGTGAGCTCGGACTGCTCCGTCCTGGAGCATTGTTGGGATGCGTCGGCAGCGGGTCTGCGAGGCAGCGGAAGTGGGGCCAGCGCGAAGACGTCGGGCCAGGCTTGCGGCCAACCCAGCTCGCCCAGCCGTGCCTTCCATTCTCCTGGCGTACGTTCGTTCGCGGGACGACAAGATGGGTTGCGTTCGCCTGATAGGATCCACGAACCGGACAGTGCGTGCCTGCTGTGTGCTCGTGTTCACAGTGGCCTGGTTGACTGTCATCTTTCCGGACTCTGCTGTGCATCGGGAGCGGCTAGCGTGCTATCACTCTTATATGTTCATCTTCTTGTTTTATTTTTCCTGAGTTGTTTACTTGTATGTGCGTTGTGAACTCTGTCTTGTCACCCTGGGATAGTGACAAACGTAATTTCGATCTCTGTGTGTCTTGACATGCGGAGGAATTGACAATAAAGGAGACTTTGACTGAAAATCTCCTATCGGTAACTGTATAGCAGACTTTTTAACATACAATCCCATACTCTGCTCTCTTGCTTCTACTTTTCCATGTCGGTGCAGTCGTAAGTGGCCCCTATTTCAGTCATTGTCTTGTTGACTGTCGCCTTATGCAACTCCTATGCATGATTGTGTGAAAGTCAAAAATTGAACATACCTAACTTCCTGACCATCCAACCTCCACTGTGGTACAAAAAAACCTTACTATTGTATTGAGTAGGTACATTGAGCAACGTAGCTTCCTCCTGACTGAATTCACTTTAGTCCAAATATTCGGTTCTAAAATTTATATAACTCGACTGTTTGAGATTTGCTCACTCCAACTTATCTTGCAAGAACCACACGGGAGACAAGCAAGTTCTTTTAGACACCTGCAGGTGGAGAGTTCACTCGCTCCAGAATGAAGTCTGAACCCTCGTTCCTGCGAGGGGATATTTATTAAGAGAAACAGAGTGGGGGTTTGGTTAAACTGGCTAAAGCCCTTGTCCTCTAGTCTAAACATGTCAGGGGATGTTTTATGACCTTGTGATAAGGAGGACAAGGTAAGGTATTTATTACCTGTTGCATTCCAACATACCGTAATTTCCGGACTATAAGCCGCGACTTTTTTCCAAAAGTTTGAACCCTGCGGCTTATAGTCAGGTGCGGCTTATATAAGATTTTTTTCGTGATTTTTGTGATGACTTGATCACTTTTATACACTCATAAAAAGGCTGTGGACCACTGTTGTGCGGTATCTTGAAGAAAAAAACAACAACAAAAAACACTATTTTGAAACACTACTATGGCTGCAGCTTATTCTGGCTGTGTTGCTTGTGACCATTATGAGCTTTAGTAGGAATGCACGCTAGGTGACCTGCGTCAAAGGGCTCTAAACCCTTTCTCTTACTCTGCCATGTGACTCAGAGATTACACAAAGCAGTGGCGCTGTTTGGACCATCTGCATTGTATTAAAACCCAATCAATCAACATTTAAATTCAATTCTTCTGATATTTTGCTCACCAAAAACAAGTTGTAATGAATGTGAACTTTTAATGCATTTTATTCAGAAGGTTACTTTGAACCCTGAGCCTTAAATGGCGGCGCGGCGTATTTATGGATTTTTACGGCTTTCTGTGTACTGTCTTTCTTTGTAAAAAACTCATGTGCACGTGCGGCTTATAGTCCGGTGCGGCTTATGTAAGAAAAAACCTAAAATATCCCTGAATTTTAGCTGGTGCGGCTTATAGTCCGGTGCGGCTTATAGTCCGGAAATTACGGTAATCCTATGATAAAGATAACCTGGAAAACCCTAACATCTCCCTCCTGTTTTATCATATGATTATGCTACCCCAAATAACAAAGACAAGTAAGAAAAAAAACGCATATATATGTATAATGAAGAAAGAAGAATAGGAAAAATAAAAAACAACAAACAATGATAGCAACACTTTCCAGTGAAGATGAGGCATTACCTCAACACCCCAGATCAAACTTATTGTGTAAGCGAAAAACCTGCTGGCCAGATGTCATTAGCAGGAAAATTCTTACACGGCCCCTTTGCCACAGGCGACCAGAATGCTATCAATAATAAAAAAAACAAAAAGAAAAACACAGAAACAGTACATCATTGTATCCATCACTTGCGAAGCATTTTCGATGGTCAAATCAACAAGTTTCCGTAATACATGCTCAACAGAACAGCATCTACGCAACCCACGTCTCATTACCATCATCACATCTGTCACGTCTAAGAAGTTGTATATGTGCTCGCGTTTTCGTCAGCTGATGATGCTCTAGTCTGTAGGTGTGTTCCGTCACACACACTGGCGCACACGCTCTTGTCCGGTTGGCAGGCAGCATCGGACAACTCTTGTGACCACAAAACCATGATCCGTACTGAACAGGCACGTGCACTCATAGGATGCAGGTGAGGCAGTGCCTCTGAACTTCTGGATGAAGTAGGTCCCGTCCGATGGTGCAGCCATGTTGGTAGTAGAGCCCGTACACCTTGAAAACGGCTCTCCCATCCTGGCACACAGCGGTGATGTCCAAAGCTCCCATCCAATTTCCTCCTGGAGAGCAGTCGTCGTTAATGCATTTGTGGGTCCTGCAACCTTGGATGCAACATGTGTAGTCAGCAAGACTTGGAATGGTCCCTCCCGTCGTGGCTGGCCCAGTTCCTTCTTTTGACGACCTCGATGTAGACCCAGTCTCCTGGATTGATGGGGTTGTCGACCTGTGAGGAGGAAAGATCAAGCGGCAGTAAATTTGTCTTTGACACAGTTTGAGCGTCCTGATCATATAATCTGCCAAGGACTGCTCTTCATCTGTTGTTTGCAACTCTCGTAGTCAATTGTCGTGCCCATTTAACTGGCAAATAGGAGTGTTTGCGGGAAGAGTTTGAACACCTCCTAATGATTCCCTTTCACCAAAAACTATTTATGACAGGGGCATTCCCATTTATTGCCTCCTGGTTTAAAAGAGATTGTCTTAACCATGCCTTCTTTCTCCTCACACGCTCGCACCCACACAGGGTGTGAACACACACACACACACACACACACACACACACCCCACACATCTGCACGCACACATACACAAAACGGCATACAAAGTTCAGACGAACAACAACAGACTGTCACAATTTTACAGAGATTACGCACAAACACAGAACACACAAACAAATGGATTCTAATCCATCTCTCATGTAGCTTCTTTTGATAGAATCTCCTATTGGTAACTGTATAGCAGACGTTTCAGCATATAATCCCATACTCTGCTCTCTCGCTTCTACTTTTTCATGTCGGTGCAGTCGTAGGTGGCCCCTATTGCAGTCATTGTCTTGTTAACTGTCGCCTTGTGACTCTTATGCATGATTGTGTGAATGTCAAAAATTGAACGTACCTAACTTTCTGACCATCCAACCTCCACTGTGGTACAAAAAACCTTACTATTGTATTGAATAGGTACATTGAGCAACCTAGCTTCCTCCTGACTGCCAAATGTCCTGTTCTAAAATTTATATAACTTGACCTCTATGTTTTAAGCTTGATGAGCCAAAATATCAGATCTTGCTCTTGTTTCCTACCGTTTTAGCCTATTTGTTTTATCCAAATCCGTTCAATCTCTGATTATAATGCTTTTCTCTGTAGCCCTACGTATTTTTCAAATTTTTATTTATTTATTTATCAAATCTCCTCAGTTCTGTCAAACTCAGTGCACAATGAACCTCCCTTCCACTTTGAACCAAGCTTCACCAAATTTGGTAACGCCGTAGCAAGGAGTGCGATTTGGTTGTCGGACACTCCAAGTCCATATCTTTTTGCCGCACTTCACCCTCTCAAGTTGGTGTTCTTTTATTGTTGCTTCAGAGCGACCCCATCCATCACTCTTGAATGAGTCCATTGTTCAAATGAGTCAATTTTCATCATTGTGAGTTCCTCCGCTTTTCACTGTCTTTTCTCGTCCCCGAGGATGTTGTCTGTCCTCCGGAGTGTACTTGTCCTCCTCCAAGCACAAAAGCAGTCTTTTCTTGTCCTTCGCCAAAGGTCAAAGGTGCTTCAGAACCAGGCACCATTTTGTAGTTGTTCACGGCTGCAGGCGAAGACTCGGATTGGGTTTCAGGGACCCTGACACTGAGAATGACAGGCTGGGACATCAAACTTGTAAGACTATCTCCAAATGTAGCTCCTTCCATCAATTTGCTGGTAACATTGTTTACCAAACTTCAAATTCTTCTAATAACAGCGGTCTCGTTTTTATACCGTAAATCCTGCAACTCATCCTATTTTTGAGCTACATTTTATCTATAGTTCCAATTTAATCGGACAGTATGTTGTCTTCAGTATCATTATTGAAAATCAACTCGTCGAGGTCTGCGTTCCATATCAAGCCCTGATCTGTATGTCTTGACCTCTCACATGTTATTGTCATGCTTGCTCAAAAATGTGACTTAGAGTATGGTGCAGTGAATTCTCAATCTCCCCAATGAAATTGGATCCCACCTCGTAGTTCTTATCGTTCTCATGTTCCTGTCAGCCTGCAATTGTCCAAATCAAAAATGTTTTCTTTTAACTGTCTTTATTTTGAACCTCTAAATCTCTCGTGTTGCTAACATATCTACACCAGAACAAAAAATTTACCACAGTATAACACCAAATGTATTTGAAAATTCATTGTCATAAAGTGTTGTATTATTACTATCTTCCACTATCTGTCCTACTCACTCCCTCCTTTTGAGGCTTGGCAACGCCCATGCCTCACACCTTGACAAACTTTTTGGGAGAATGCGTTCTTTACTACATACGATTCCATCATCATTTAATTTGACTTTCTTTTCCAAAACGCTTCTAAATTTCTCAGTTCACACATCTTCTACATGTGTTACTGGTTCTCCAGTTTTTTCTCTAGTTAATTATCAATCCAAAAGCTACGTGTTTCTTTCTAACATTCAACCTGCTCATAATCACTCTTTCATCAAAGTCGCCCTACTAATTTTCTATAGTAGTCGCCAACGACTTCAACCATTTCTTCCACATTTCAAATTTCCTTGTATTCCATACATATTCTTCCACTTCAGCATGTATTGCATACAATTAAGAAATCTACTTGCCATGAACTTCTCATCTCAATGAAGAGCAGAGCAAGAGATTTACTGTTCTTATTTCCCATCTTAATTTCAGTAGTCTAAGGTTTTACAATTTTTTTTCAATTTTTTTCTTTGAGGATCCTCAATGCAGGTTTAAATTGACCTTTCAACAAATTACTAGCCTGTATTAATGCCGTGGATCAATGCTAGAACTGCTATTTAGTCAATTTATCCTACCAGTCACACACTCAATCACACAAGTTATCCCTGCCTACGCGAAGTCCTCCCTTTCTGCATAAAAGGGAGCTGCTTCATCCAGTGAGGGGACTCTACAACACCCCCCACCTTCCCTGGGAACTAAAGACAACAGTCCTTCTCCCCAGCCCTGCCAACGCGAAGTCCTCCTTTTTTTTTAAAAAAAAAAAGGAGCTTCTTCATCCAGTGAGGGGCCTCTACAACACCCCCCACCTTCCCTGGGAACTAAAGACAAAAGTCCTTGTCCCCAGCCCTGCCAACGCGAAGTTGTACTCTTTAGAACAGTGGTCGTCAAATAATGATCCACGGAGGTACTGAGATTTTAAAACAGTTTGAGAACCACTGCTCCAAAAGAGCCACCTCATCCAGAGGGGGACTCTACAACACCCCCTCCTTCCACAAAATTTACTTTTTCCTGTGCACTTCTACCTTTTTACGCGTTTCACAAACAACCACACAACTTCAGGCCTTTAACTTACTTGTCCCCTTGGTTCGTTGCACTGCCGGGACCCGTCAATCCACCTCTGTCAGACGAAGGCAGACCTAAGATGCTGGCCCAGCGAAGAATTCTCTTCCCAGGACTTTCTTCTCCAGGTCCTCCTAATGGACGCTGGCTTGTCGACAATGCAGCACGTCCTCCTTCGTCAGCCAGATAGCGGGTATGAGGGATCCCGGGTTTCGGCACCAAAATGTTAGAGATTTGCTCACTCCAACTTATCTTGCAAGAACCACACGGGAGACAAGCAAGTTCTTTTAGACACCTGCAGGTGGAGAGTTCACTCGCTCCAGAATGAAGTCTGAACCCTCGTTCCTGCGAGGGGATATTTATTAAGAGAAACAGAGTGGGGGTTTGGGTAAACTGGCTAAAGCCCTTGTCCTCTCGTCTAAACATGTCAGGGGATGTTTTATGACCTTGTGATAAGGAGGACAAGGTAAGGTATTTATTACCTGTTGCATTCCAACATAATCCTATGATAAAGATAACCTGGAAAACCCTAACATCGACCTCTACTTCTTAAGCCTGACGAGCCAAAATCTCAGATCTTGCTCTTGTTTCCTACCGTTTTAGCCTATTTGTTTTACTTTTAATCTCTGATTATTATGCTTTTATCTGTAGCTCTACGTATTATTCAATTTTTTTATCAAATCTCCTCAGTTCTGTCAAACTCAGTGCACAATGAACCTCCCTTCCACTTTGAACCAAGCTCCACCAAGTTTGGTTACGCCGTAGCAAGGCGTGCGATTTGGTTGCTTCACTCCAAGTCCATATTTTTTTTTGCCGCACTTGACCCTCTCAAGTTTTTGTTGTTGCTTCAGAGCAAACTCATCTATCACTCTTGAATGAGTCCATTGTTCAAATGAGTTCATTTTCATCATTGTGAGTTCCTCTGCTTTTCACTGTCTTTTCCGTCCCCGAGGATGTTGTATTTCCTCCGGAGTGTACTTGTCCCCCTCCAAGCACAACAGCAGTCTTTTCTTGTCCTTCGCCAAAGGTCAAAGGTGCTTCAGAGCCAGGCACCATTTTGTAGTTGTTCACGGCTGCAGGCGAAGTCTCGGATCGAGTTTCAGGGACCCTGACACTGAGAATGACAGGCTGGGACATCAAACTAGTAAAACTATCTCCAAATGTAGCTGCTGCCATCAATTTGCTGGTAACGTTTGTTTACCAAACTTCAAATTCTCCTAATAACAGCGGTCTCGTTTTTATATTGTAAATCCTGCAACTCATCCTATTTTTGAGCTATATTTTATCTATAGTTCCAATTTATTGGGACAGTACGTTGTCCTCAGTATCATTATTGAAAATTAACTCATCGAGGTCTGCGTTCCACATCTAGCCCTGATATATGTCCTGACCTCTTAAATGTTATTAACTGTGTCATGCTTGCTCAAAAATGTGACTTGGAATATGGTGCTGTGAATTTTCAATCTCCCCAACCAAATTGGATCCCGCTTCTTAGTTCTTATCTTTCTCATGTTCCTGTTAGTCTGCAATTGTCCAAATCAAAAATGTTGTTTTCTTTTAACTGTCTTTCTTTTGAACCTCTAAATCTCTTGTGTTGCTAACTTATCTACACCAGAAAACCATTTAAAGGGTCTTAAAGAAAGGACCAACAGATTACTCCCAAAATATCCTCATTATTTACGAGTCAGCACTTCTTTCCTCACTTGGGTGCGCGCACACGGGGCTGCTGGACAATCTATGACCCCACAGTCAGCCTCCCCAACTCTACACGGTGCATATCTTGTCAGTTGTTAATGGAAACCAGATGTGTCTCGTGCCAATTAGTCTACGTTCATGTACCAAGGCCCAAACAATCCCGCACGAACCTGACCCGCACTTAGGCTTACTAGTGAGATATACATTGCATTATACCAGAACAAAAAATTTACCACAGTATAATACCAAATGTATTAGAAAATTCATGTCGTAAAGTGTTGTATCATTACTATCTTCCACTATCTCTCCTACTCACTCCCTCCTTCTGAGGCTTGGCAATGCCCATGCCTCACACCTTGACAAACTTTTTGGGTGTTCTTTAGTCCATATGATTCTATCATCATTTGACTTTCTTTCCAAAATCTTCTGCATGTGTTACTGGTTCTCCAGTTTTTTCTCTAGTTAATTATCAATCCAAAAAAACTCAACACAAAAAAAACTACTGGCAAATTAATCAGAATTTTTTCTTCCATCCATCCATCCATCCATCTTCTTCCATTTATCCGGGGTCGGGTGGTGGGGGCAGCAGCTTTAGGAGGGACTCCTAGACTTCCCTCTCCCCAGCCACTTCATCCAGCTCATCCCGGGGGATCCCAAAGCGTTCCCAGACCAGCTGAGAGACATAGTCTCTCCAGCGCGTCCTGGCTCGTCCCCGGGGTCTCCTACCGGTGGGACATGCCCGGAACACCTCCCCAGGGAGGCGTCCAGGAGGCATCCTGATAAGATGCCCGAGCCACCTCATCTGGCTCCTCTCAACGTGGAGGAGTAGCGACTCTACTCCGAGTCTCTCCCGGATGACCGAGCTTCTCACCCTATCTCTAAGGCAGAACCCGGACATCCTGCGGAGAAAACACATTTCGGCCGCTTGTATCCGGGATCTTGTTCTTTCGGTCACGACCCATAGCTCGTGACCATAGGTGAGGGTAGGAGCGTAAATCGACCGGTAAATTGAGAGCTTTGCCTTTTGGCTCAGCTCTCTCTTCACCACAATGGACCGGTACAGGGTCCGCATTACTGGCGACGCTGCACCGATCTGCCTGTCGATCTCGCGCTCCATCCTCCCTTCACTCGTGAACAAGACTCCAAGATACTTGAACTCCTCCACTTGGGGCAGGATCTCATCCCCGATCCGGAGAGGGCATTCCACCTTTTTCCCATCGAGTACCATGGACTCGATTTGGCGGTGCTGACCCTCATCCCGACCGCTTCACACTCGGCTGCGAACCGTTCCAGCGAGAGCTGGAGATCACGACCCGAAGAAGCCAACAGCACCACGTCATCTGCAAAAAGCAGAGACGCGATGCTGAGGTCCCCAAACCGGACCCCCTCAACGCCTCGGCTGCGCCTAGAAATTCTGTCCATAAATATTATGAACAGAATTGGTGACAAAGGACGGCCTTGGCGGAGTCCAACCCTCACTGGGAACGAATCGGACATGCGGACCAGACTCTGGCATCGGTGATACAGGGACTGAACCGCCCTTATCAGTTGGCTCGGCACCCCGTACTCCCGAAGCACCCTCCACAGAACCTCCCGAGGAACACGGTCGAACGCCTTCTCCAAGTCCACAAAACACATGTGGACTGGTTGGGCAAACTCCCATGCACCCTCGAGGATCCTGCCGAGGGTGTAGAGCTGGTCCACTGTTCCACGGCCAGGTCGAAAGCCACACTGCTCCTCCTGAATCCGAGGTTCGACCTCCCGACGGACCCTCCTCTCCAGCACCCCTGAATAGACCTTACCGGGGAGACTGAGGAGTGTGATTCCCCTGTAATTGTCCCCGATTTCCACGCAATGTTGTAGAGGCGTGTCAGCCATGACAGCCCCACAACATCCAGAGCCTTTAAGAACTCCGGGCGGATCTCATCCACCCCCGGGGCCTTGCCACCGAGGAGTTTTTTAACTACCTCAGTGACTTTGACCCCATAGATTGGAGAATCCGCCTCCGAGTCTCCAGGCCCTGCTTCCTCAATGGAAGGCGTGTAGGTGGAATTGAGGAGGTCTTTGAAGTATTCTCCCCACCGACTTACGACGTCCCGAGTCGAGGTCAGCAGCACGCCATCCCCACTGTAAACAGTGTTGACGTTGCACTGCTTCCCCCTCCTGAGACGCCGGATGGTGGACCAGAATTTCCTTGAAGCCGTCCGGAAGTCATTCTCCATGGCCTCACCAAACTCCTCCCACGCCTGGGTTTTTGCCTCAGCAACTGCCGAAGCCGCGTTCTGCTTGGCCATCCGGTACCTGTCAGCTGCCTCCGGAGTCCCGCAGGCCAAAACGGCCCCATAGGAATCCTTCTTCAGCTTGACGTCACGACAGGCACCAACGACCTTACGGCCACAGCTTCGGTCGGCCGCCTCAACAATGGAGGCGCGGAACATGGTCCACTCAGACTCAATGTCCCCCGCCTCCCCCGGGACGTGGGAAAAGCTCTGCCGGAGGTGGGAGTTGAAGCTCTTCCTGACAGGAGATTCTGCCAGACGTTCCCTGCAGACCCTCACAGAGCGTTTGGGTCTGCCAGGTCGGACCGGCATCTTCCCCCACTATCGGAGCCAACCCACCACCAGGTGGTGATCTGTTGACAGCTCCGCCCCTCTCTTCACCCGAGTGTCCAAAACATGCGGCCGCAAATCCGATGACACGACTACAAAGTCGATCATCGAACTGCGGCCTAGGGTGTCCTGGTGCCAAGTGCACACATGGACACCCTTATGTTTGAACATGGTGTTCATTATTGAAAATCCGTGTCGAGCACAGAAGTCCAATAATAGAACACCACTCGGGTTCAGATCGGGGGGGGGCGTTCCTCCCAATCACGCCCTTCCAGGTCTGACTGTCATTGCCCACGTGAGGATTGAAGTCACCCAGTAGAACGATGGAGTCCCCAGAAGGAGCGCTCTCCAGCACTTCCTCCAGGGACTCCAAGAAGGGTGGGTA
This sequence comes from Syngnathus floridae, assembly GCF_059516105.1. NCBI lineage: Eukaryota > Metazoa > Chordata > Actinopteri > Syngnathiformes > Syngnathidae > Syngnathus > Syngnathus floridae. The sequence goes on along the minus strand of NC_142416.1, from coordinate 3,088,943 downwards.
CTCTGAGTTGCCGTTTGGTGAATAGACACAAACAACAGTCAGGCCCCGTCCCCCCACCCGAAGGCGGAGGGAGGCTACCCTCTCGTTCACTGGGGTGAACCCCAATGTGCAGGTGCCCAGCCGGGGGGCAATAAGTATACCCACACCTGCTTGACGCCTCTCACCGTGGGCAACTCCAAAGTGGAAGAGAGTCCAGCCCCTCTTGAGAGGGCTTGTACCGGAACCCAAACTGTGCGTGGAGGCAAGTCCGACTATGTCTAGTCGGAACTTTTCTGCCTCGCACACCAGCTCGGGCTCCTTTCCAGCCAGAGAGGTGACATTCCATGTCCCAAGAGCCAGCTTCTGCAGCCGGGGATCAGACCGCCAAGGCCCCTGCCTTTGGCCGCCGCCCAGCTCACCCAGAATTTTTTCTTTGTTTTTAAATTTGAAGAACTCAATCTCTAAGATTTAGCTTGCATTTAGAATTTTGTATAATCTTATAACACAACCAATCGATTACTCCTATTAAATGTAGCATTGCAATGTCTTAAATTCCCAATTTTGCTTCTTCCAATTCCTGAAAGCATGTTCTGTGTTTTTTTTTTTTTTTCCGGATTTCTCATGAGGGCTCGACACTTAACATGCGCTGGTGTGGATCAATTTCTGCTCGCAAACACATTTCTCTCTTTTTCTCTGATTTTTATCTTTCAAAATTGTTTCTGTTGTGCGGTGCAAATTGAATAGACAACAGTCTAGCAAATTTCTTTACATTAAAGGTTTAGCCAATTTTCATCATTTTAACACATACACACACACATGCACAGCTCTTGCGTGCGAGAGGTAGGTCCCAGCACCAATGATTCGTCACAGGCTGGCCATTTCCTGCGGTCGATCATGAGTTGGTCCCTCCCACGCACACAAGGACAGCACATTCAAATTTTTTTTATTTATCTTCTAGAAGCAAGTTGCATATTTTTACCACTTAATTTGCAAATTTTAACTTTCTGGTCATTTGTCAGTGGGCATACAAACAGCACTGTCATACTCCCTGTATGGACAGGAGGTCCAATAATCCAAAAAATGTTCTAATAATCTGACAATGACATGTTTTGCTGTGATATGGGCATCTATCCTTTCTTTCTCTGTATTAGCATGAGGGGTCAAAGGGGAGGAAGCTTGTCATGCTGAAAATGTGACTTTTCCTCTGCCTCTTCCTCCACCCTTTGATTGGTTTTGTTTTACACGACGACACACTCTTGCCAAGTGTCCCTGTTTCCTACAGTTCCAACAGTCCAAATTTGATGTCGAGTTTGAATTGAATGGCGGCCTGCGGCCTTGTTGTTCTCTAACTCTTCCTCTGCCCCTTTGGGAACTTTGGAAGAAGACCGTTGTATCTTCATCTAGATTATTACCATCATCACCTAGATGAAATACATCAGAACTTTTGCCTTTTTGGATCACTTTTTTAGCATGTCTGGCCCACTGCATAGTTGTTGTATACAAGTTTTGCATACGAGCGGAAAGCCTTTCTTGCTCCTCTGCTTGAGCTGCGGCTGGAGCCGTGTCCGGGACGGTGCGCCTGCGCACTGTGGCCTAATTGTCTTCCGGCCTGACAAACATAGTCGCAGCCTCATCACTTTTCAACTTTCTATCTTTTTTTGGGGGATTTGTTCTCTTCTCTCTTGTGAAGCTTTCAACCACAGTCTAGCACAATTCAATTCTCTCTCTTTTCTTTTCTTTTTCAGTCCCTTTGTCTTCCTATCCACACTCTCTTCCAAAACATCAACAACTATCTTCCACACTTCAACTTTCAACTTCCCTTCTACTCCATACTTTTTCTTCCACTTCGGCATGTATTGTATACAATTAAGAAATCTACTCGCCATGTACTTCTCATCTCCGTCAAGAGGTAGAGATTTACCATTTTTATTTCCCATCTTAATTTAAGTAGTTTTAGTTTTTCCCAAAAATTTTTTCAAGTTTTATTTTTAGTTTTATATCTCATGCACCTTTGGCTTTTTACGCGTTTCACAACAACACGATCACACAACTTTAGGGCTTTTACTTACTTGTCACCTGGTTCGTTGCACTGCCGGATCCCGTCAATCCACCTCTGTCAGACGAAGGCAGACCTAAGATGCTGGCCCAGCAAAGAATTTCCTTCCTAACACTTTCTTTTCCAGGTCCTCCTAATGGACGCTGGCTTGTCGACAATGCAGCACGTCCTTCTTCATCAGCCAGATAGCGAGTATGAGGGATCCGGGTCACGGCACCAAAATGTTAGAGTTGTGCTCACTCCAACTTATTTTGCAAGAACGGGAGACAAGTAAGTCCTTTTAGACACCTGCAGGTGGAGAGTCCATTCGTTGCTGTGCATACAGCGATGAACGAATGAAGTCTGACTCTCCCTCCGGCAAGAGAATTTTTATTAAGAAAAACAGAGTGGGGGTAAGAGTAGACTGAATAGAGAAAGCCCTAGTCAAAACATAGCAAGGGGTGTTTTACGACTTTGTGTAGGATGGGACAAGCTAGGTTATTTATTACAGGTTGCAGTCCAACATAATCATCCGATAAAGATAATCTGGAAAACCCTGACACAGTCAATCTGTACTTGTATACAAATAAGAAAAGTTGTTGATTCTGTTTAATATTTCTCTGTACATGAGTTTGCGTGTCCAGTTATCAGTTGGATTTGAGGGCTTTGAGAGCGTAGACTGACATGAGGAAGTGGAGGATAATGGCACCAATGTCATAAAGCAGGAGCAGCAGTGTCACACCCCAGCAGTATGCCTGCAATAGAAAGATACTATAGTAAAAAGACAAGATGTGCGTTGACCACGCCACAGACTAGTAGGTGGGTTCCGGGATAATGTCACAATATAATGTCACAATCCCAGTGTCATTCAGGTCAGGTATGGGGGCACACGCAGCGGCAGTGCTTCGCTGCGCTTCATTGTACTTTGCTGCGCTCACCATCCTCCTCCACTTGCTCGGTGACCGTCTGGCATAGGTCCGAGTGCCTGCCGGGCCTGATACGTCAACACTCTTCAGAAGATTCCCAAGCTACGCCAACCACTGCACATGTGGCCTCCCTACTGGGTGCTTCCAGCCTTTCGGGTCCGGCTCACAGATTATTCTGTTAGCCAGGTTCGTCCGCGGGAAGCAAACCATGTGGCCGTAGAAGCTGTTGTATACACACCTCATCTCCACCCTCTCCAGTACCGTCTGGTTCGACACACGGTCTTGCCAATGGATCCCAAGGATGCGAAGCGGGGTGCAAACGAAAGTGTTCAGCTGTCGTCTTTGACCCGCGGTCAGTGTTCACGCTTCACTTGAGTATAGCACGATAGGCATGACTAGTGAGCGAAAAACGCGGAGCTTAGTCAATCTGCTCAGATATTGGGAGCGCCACACGGTCTTCTTCAGTGAGCCCATCACTCCCTGCGCAAGGCCAAGTCGAGGATCGACTTCTGGCTTGCACGAGGTGGAGCAGTGAACCATGCTGCAGAGGTATGTGAATTCTTCCAAGATCTCAACCTTCTCGCCTGCCACGTCGGTCGACTCAATACCACCATCCAGAATCTCGCCGAATGCCTGGATTTTTGTCTTGATCCAGGAGACACATAGACCCAAGGGCTTTGCTTGATTTCTCTCTCTTGCGTTTCAAGGGCCCCCGTGAGATCATTCAGTGTCTTCGCAAAGTTCACTGAGTCGTCTGCGAAGTCCAGATCGCTGATCCGAACGTTGCCGAACGATGCTCCACAGTCCGTCCTCCCCACGACACGGTCCATAATCCAGTCCATACAAGCGCTGAAGAGTGATGCCGCAAGCACGCACTCATGCCTCACCCCAGTATCAACTGGGAAGAAGTCAAAGGCGGCGCCACCGTGCCTGACAGCACTCTCAGTACCGGAATACAGAACCAAGGTGAATGAGCTGCAGAGGGATCCCCCGGAGGACTAGGAGTCTTCACAGAGTGTCTCTACTAACTGAGTCGAACGCCTTCTTGAAGTTGAAATAAGCTGTTAGCAGCTTTCTATCAAATTCTTGAAGGCGCTCTGTCAGGACGCGGCACTCTGTTAGGACGCGGAGAGCGAGGATACGATCGACGGTGTATCTCTTAGGCATGAAGCTCAGGTCGCTGGTGTTCTAACAGGTGGTGGCGCATCCTGTTCAGAAGTACATGGGCGAAGACAGGCACTGAGAGCAGAGTAAACCCCCCGATAGTTGTTGCACTCCCGGATATCACCCTTCCATATCGGTACAACAGTCGACCCCCGAGCTACACACAGAACAGAGCAGGGAGTGCAACCCCGCAAGGGCGCCCCCCACGCAGCATTTCCGCATAGATATCACGGTTCCCCGGCACTCTTCCATCCCCCAGCTGGCCCAATGCCTTTTGGACTTCCTTAAGGCTGGGCACATCAGTGCTGATAGGAGGATAAGGCGCCGGGGCCAGGATTCCGTCCGCCGATATCTCGCAGCTAGGGGGGTCGACTTGGCCCAGCGATTCAGCCCGTCCTCTTCCTGCAGGACTGTACCATTCGCTGCCAGCACAGCTGAGCTTCGCGGCCGGGGTCCGGTCGAACGAAGTTCCCGGAATGTCCTGTAAGAGGGGCGGGCATCACCTGTAATCAGGTGACACTCAACCCTCTCGCAGATACCCTGGACCCGTTCCTCCTGATCCCGTCGCGCACCCTGAACGGCTTTGCGGCACAGCTACCTGTAGCGATTGGCATGCCCACTGAGCCTAGCTTTGCGGCATTCTTCGACTATGTTCGCCGTCCCAACAGATAGGCCACCCCGACGTCTCCTGGGTATCTCAGGTATGCTCTCCTTGGCAGTCCCCAGGATTTAGTGTCTGAACCCCTCCCACATTGCTTGCAGGACCCACCGAGGAGTCCAGCCCCCCAAGCTTCCCAGCCAGACTCCTGACGTATGCTGCAGCCACGTCAGGCTCCCATAGCCAGCCGGCTTCTCGGGGCCTTGAGACAGAGCTGTAGCGTGGTGACGAGGAGCCGGTGGTCAGTAATGAAGAACTCAGCACTCCGGAACACCCGACAGGCTCGCTGCAGGGACCATACACCATCTACGAGAACGTGGTTGATTTTCCTGGTGTGGCCGGTATTATAGAATACCAAGTCCACCCTCCGGCCTCTGAAACCATGAACCACCAACCCTCAGCTTATGACTCCTGTCAAAATCCAGCATCAGGGAGGAGTTTGTGTCACGTTTCCCGTCGGGGAATATTCCAGAGCTGTGAGGACTGATGCATGCCTCGTAGCCATCCTGGAGGTGCCTGTGACAGCATTGAAGTCCCCAAGGACAATCAGGGTGTTAGGGCTGACAAATTATTTTGATTGTATGATTATGTTGGCAATGTAAACTAATGATTAACCAAACTTGTCCTGTTCCCACAATGTAGTAAATCATAGTGCTAAGTGCCCCTGCACTGCTTGACTAGTTGGAGAGGAGGCAATCAAAGTTGTTCTGTTTCCCCCAACATCGTGAGACAAAATGCTAAGACCCCCTGCTCTGATTTGACCAGATGCCGGGGGTTCACCAAACCTGTCCATGCTTACCCCCACCCTGTTTTCTCTCAATAAATACTCTCTTGCAAGAGACCAAGGGCAGACTGCTTTCGAACACCTCTGTATGCTACAGGGTGACGAACGTTTTCTCCCTTGCAAGTGCTAAAGGGCAAACTGTCTCCAGTGTGGTTCTTGAAAAGAAGTTAGAGTGAGCACCACTCTAACACAGGGTATCCCCCCTTGGGACCGCGTCCACCGCCGAGTTGAGCTCGGCGTAGAAGGCTTCCTTCATGGAGAGCTCACTCACCCCGGTAGGAGCGAGAACAGCCAAACGAGTGAGCGAGGCGCAGTCGCATAATACGCTCTGAGACCGGCGTGACTTCCTTCACCTGCGAGACCACCGCCATGGCCACCCCCTAAAGGTGCCGGCCATCGCTCCGGCCCGACCACTAGTAGGTGTAACCACCCACTCTGGTTTTGCCCGAACAAGGCCGCCTCACTTCTGAGAGGGCCGCCACTCCAATGCCCATCCTACGGAGCTCTGCAGACAAGCAAGGCACGTCAGAGTCTTCCTTGAGCGAGAGCACGTTCCAAGCAGCCGCCTGAATCGGATGCCTCAGGTTTAACCGAGGGCTTCGGGATCCGGTGTGCAACGCAACGCCACACCAGCCTTGCAACTCCGATGTTTCCCCCCAATCGGACTATGGGGGTCCCGAAAACTTTGCCCCGCTGCCTTCATGCGGCGCTGGATTTTGGTGTCAGGGGTACTCTCTCGGGGCGGGTTTGGTTGTGGCTTTTGTTGTTTTATTGCGGGAAATTTAGGGTATAGCTGGGGGTGCAGGATAGTGCTCCCGTTGGGGTCTCCCTAGTCTGCTGGGGGACTTCAATACTAATTTGGGCAACTGCCGTGAGACCTGTAAATGTGTGATGTGGAGCAATGGCCCATATCGCATAGTTATCATACCCCAGTGGTGTTTTGTTATTGATCCAGCTCAGTGGCCTAGAGTGTCTGCCCTGAGACTGGAAGGTTGTGGGTTCAAACCCCTGCCGGATAATACCAAAGACTATAAAATTGGGACCCATTGCCTCCCTGCTTGGCACTTAGCATTAAGGGTTGGAATTGGGGGGTTAGATCACCAAATGATTCCCGAGCGTGGCACCGCTGCTGCTCACTGCTCCCCTCTCCCCCAGGGGATGGATCAAAATCACACGGGGATGGGTTAAATGCAGAGGACAAATTTCACCACACCCAGATGTGTGTGTGATGACAATCATTGGGACTTTAACTTTAACTTTGAACTTCTGTGCTCGTAATGCACTGTCCATGACAAACAAACAAACAAACAAACAAACAAACAAACAAACAAACAAACAAACAAACAAACAACCAAACAAACAAACAAACGATGTTCATCTGTGTTCCTTGTACAGTCAAACCTCGGTTTTTGACCACAATCCGTTCCAGATGACGGTTAGAGAAGCGAATCGGTCGAATCCCGAATCTATTTATCCCATTACAAATAATGGACATTTTTGTAATTCGTTCCAAGACAAAAAAACCTGCCTTTTTTAAGCATTTTTTCATTTGCGCATTTTTGTCCGATCGCGCAACCGCAGCGCACTGCCGAACACGCAACCGTAACGTGTCGCCGACCGCGCAACTGCACCGCGCTGGTCGCATTATTATGAAAGAGCCGTCGCTGAAATTTAGAAAATCCTGATGTACTCTCCAAAATTTAAGGGGACCTAAGTGCACAGGGAGCTTAATTTTGTCCGATCACGCAACTGCAGTGCACTGCCAAACGCGCAATTGTAGCACGTCGCCGACCGCGCAACCGCACCGCGCTGATCGCATTATTGTGACAGAGCCGTTGCTGAAATTTAGAAAATATTTTTAAAGTCTGGATGTACTTTCCAGAATTTAAGTGGACCTCAGTGCGCAGGGAGCTTAATTTGGTCCGATCGTGCAACCGCAGCGCGCCAGGCGCTCACTGTCACATTGCTTTAAGAGCGTCTTTGTGTTTTAGGATGGCTTTACTGCTCCCACTTGCTTTCTTTGGAGGCATGATTAGGGGTTAATACAATCCTCAAAGTAACGAAAATACAATAACAATGGAGTCAGTCGGCATCCGGGCCGCGCGGTTGGGTTTTCTCGGGTCCTCTCGGCTCATCTCGGCTTATCTCGCGAGGTTTGACCTCCGAATTTTGTTTGACAACCGAAGCAAAAAAATCTCAAATTTTTTGTTAGAATTCCGATTTGTTCGAGAACCGGGACGTTCGAAAACCGAGGTTTGACTGTAATTCCCATTTCTCTTGAAAGCGACGGCCCTCAATGTCAACTTTCATTGTTTTCTTTGCAGTCGCCATGGCAGAAATGAGCGGAGAGGGGTGGTCCTGCCACCTTTTGGTAAAAGGATGAATTACAGTTTCAAGTTTCATGATTTTTTTGTATTCAGTTTTACAGTGCAGGCGGGGCATAAATAATACATTATAAGACCATAGCTGCGGGCAGTATGAAATCTGACCGGGTGCCGGATTTGGCCCACGGGCCGGACTTTGGACATGTCTGTGTATATAGTGGGGCTGGGATGGTCTAGACCTCAACATGAGACGTGAATTGGTGGGGAGATCTCAATTGACCCGGCATTCCTTTCCTTTCAAAGACTGGGTTTTGACACCTAATTCACACTGACCGCTGTACAAATGCTGTGGTATCTGTATGAAAGACGTACGGACTGCAATGTACACCGACTGCAATGCGAATGCGGTGCATGCCCAAAAATGTGTCCTGGTGAGACCACAAGTTAACGTGGGTTCACACTGAAGGGTTGATTTTACGTGATAACATCTATGCATACAGAGCTATTTGTAAACAACACCCATCCATTCCTTCAGATTCATATGCCTTTTAGACATTATATCGAAGTTTACGTCTTCTACCATCGGTAAGAATGTTTTGTGGGTAAATAGTTTTATTTCATTATATTTAATATTTTTCAAGCTCGTTTTTTTGTGTTTAAATGTTCGACTCGTGTTAAGCTATGTAGTTAGCTGAAATGGGAGGTTTGTATTTTCTAGATACATGACATGTTATTATTGGAACACAAACGCACCACAGCTGGTGTGAATTAACTCGTACACTCCAATGTTTCATTCCCTTGCAGCATTCGTAGGAGGAAGCAACACCTACGAGAGCATCCGTTCAGCAGTCAGTGGTAATTAGGAGTGAGGCAGGCTTTTCCATCTCGGGGTTTGAGGTCACCCAGGTGATTAAAAAGCTTCTATGCAACATTGAATGAAATCCAGGGACATTGGCTCTACATTGGCTGACTCGGGTGGTGGTTCCCTTATTATGAAGGGGGACTGGAGGATGATTTCCAAGAATGGAATCACACTCCTCAGCCTCCCTGGTAAGGTCTATTCAGGGGTGCTGGAGAGGAGGGTCTGTCAGGCAGCTGGATTCAGAGGGAGCAGTGTGTTTTTTGTCCTGGCCGTGGAACAGTGGGCCATCTCCACATGCTCAGCCAAGTACCTATGGTGAATGGGGATATGCTCAACCAGTCTACATGTGCTTTGTGGCCTGGGACAAAGTGTTCGACAGCGTGTACCCCAGATGATGGTCCAGGGGTATAGAGTATCAAACGCCGTAGTACAGGATGTTTGATCCCTGTATGATCGGTGTCAGAATTTGGTCTGCACTGTTGGCAGTTAGATTTGTTTCCAGGCTCCCATTTGTCATCAGTTCTTTTCATAACTTTGCATCCGCTAATCAGCTTCGGGAATGTGTCACGTGACACTCTGCGGTCCAAAACCAAAACAATGATCATTGTCGACATCCATGCTCATCTCGAGCTGTACAGTACTTTGTTGTACCTATACCGGGATAAAACGAAACGGGTGCAGGCTTCGGAGACTTTGAGTGAGTAACTTGGCATACCCGGTATATCTTTATTTTATCCTTTGTTTTTCAGCTTTTGGACTGTATGAAGATGCAACATTGTTTACATTGCGATATTGTGTCAGCCACTCCGTACTATAACTTTTTTTTCTCTCATCAGAGGAGTTTTGCCGTAAAAGAAAATGGAGAAGTGTGCAGGGTGCACGTCTGGTCAATGTGAAATATTGTCTGGGAGTTGTGTGACAATTTATTGTATATCCATCCATTTTCTGTACCGCTTAGTCCCCACGGGGGTCGCGGGTGTGCTTGGAGCCTATCCCAGCCGTCATCGGGCAGTAGGCGGGGGACACCCTGAACCGGTTGCCAGCCAATCGCAGGGCACACAGAGACAAACAACCATCCGCACTCGCACTCACACCTAGGGACAATTTGGAGTGCTCAATTGGCCTACCAAGCATGTTTTTGGGATGTGGGAGGAAACCGGAGTGCCCGGAGAAAACCCACGCGGGCTCAGGGAGAACATGCAAACTCCACACAGGGAGGGCCGGAGGTGGAATCGAACCCGCACCCTCCTAATTGTGAGGCGGACGTGCTACCCAGTGCGCCACCAAGCCGCCAATTTATTGTATATTTTATTCTTATTTTAAATATTAAGTTAAATTAAGTACTGGTCTATAATGTTACACTCTATGCCAGTGGTTCTTAATCTGGGTTCGATCGAACCCTAGGGGTTCGATGAGTCTATTTCAGGGGTTCGGCAGAGCCGCGGAGGTCCGAACACACCTGATTTATCGTGTAAATTCATGATGACACATATCTGAATTGGTCTCACAAAGTTAATAGCAGAAGTCACACTGATTTGCAGGCATGTAATTTGTTGCGAGTTCATGCATTGTGTTGGATTTGTTTTTTGAACATGGTGATGTTCATGCACGGCTCATTTTGTGCACCAGTAAAAAACAGCCATGTCTTGAATTTAAAAAAATGATAAAAATAATATATATATATATATATATATATATATATATTATTTTTATCATTTTTTTAAATATATATATATATATATATATATATATATATATATATATATATATATATATATATATTTTGCAGGTGGAGGACATTTCAAGTTCCTCCCTCTTGATCTTTTTTAACTGTTTTTCTACAAGTGTTGGCTTTAGCTAGAGTCATTATCACAACTGGGAGCATGAGGCAATTTCTTAACGCTCCTGAAGTTGCGCAGATTGTCCAACTCCTCCAGGATGGCACATCCATGCGTGCTGTTGCAAGAAGATTTGATGTGTCTCCCAGTACAATCTCCAGAGCATGGAGGAGATTGCAGGAGACCGGCAGTTATTGTAGGAGAGCTGGAGAGGGCCGTAGATGGTCCTCATTCCATCAGCAGGATTGATATCTGATGCTTTGTGCAAGGAGGAACATGTTGAGTACTGCCCAAGCCCTACAGAATGACCTCCAGCAGGCTACTGGTGTGACTGTCTCTGCCCAAACAGTCAGAAACAGACTTCACGAGGGTGGCCTCAGGGTACGACGTCCTGTAGTGTTTCCTGTGCTCATTGGTCAGCACCGTGGAGCTCGACTGGCATTTGCCATAGAACACCAGAATTGGCAAGTCCGCCACTGGCGCCCTGTGCTTTTCACAGATGAGAATGAATGAGTTTATTTAAACGGCATGTAATACTATAAATTATTGTCACAACATAAACAATAACAAGATGGCTTTAGCAGAAGTGCTATTTTCCATCTGTAGTCCTTCATTGGGGGTGGGGTAGGGAAAATAATGAATCTATAAAATTGTATCACCAGGAGATGGTGCCAAAGCTCTACATAGGGGTGACCTGTTTTGAGCCTAGGAAAGGAAGTTAGTTCCTCAAAGTTAACTTTTGTTAAACTGGTAAAGGGTGGTTACTGGTTGAGCTTGTCAACCTCTATTGCAGTTCCAAATTTCACCAGAAGATAGTGCCAAAGTCAGATTGACCTTACGTAGTAAATTAATAGTTTAAAAGTTATTGACTAAACAATCATAATCTGTCTGAATTACGCATAGCATCACACAATTTTGGATTATTTTATATTACACTGCTCAAAAAATTAAAGTAACAGTTTTTTTATCAGGGCGCAGCATGAATTCAATTAGACTTTTCTGATAAGGTTTTGGTCAGGTAGGTGGCAGAAGGGGTTGTTAATCAGTTTCAGCTGCATTGGTGTTGATGGAATTAACAACAGGTGCACTAGAGGGGCAACAACTAGATGGTCCCGCAAAACAGGACTGGTTTTGCAGGTGGAGGCCATTTCAAGTTCCTCCCTCTTGATCTTTTTTAACTGTTTTTCCATAAGTGTTGCCTTTAGCTATCACGACTGGGAGCATGAGGCGATTTCTTAACCCTCCTGAAATTGCGCGGATTGTCCAACTCCTCCAGGATGGCACATCCATGCGTGCTGTTGCAAGAAGATAATATGTGTCTCACAGTACAATCTCCAGAGCATGGAGGAGATTCCAGGACACAGGCAGTTACTCGAGGAGAGCTGGACAGGGCCGTAGACGGTTCTCATTCCATCAGCAGGACCGATATCTGCTACTTTGTGCAAGGAGGAACAGGTTGAGCACTGCACGAGCCCTACAGAATGACCTCCAGCAGGCTACTGGTGTGAATGTCTCTGCCCAAACAGTCAGAAACAGACTTCATGAGGGTGGCCTCAGGGCATGACGCCCTGTAGTGTACCCTGTGCTCATTGCTCAGCACCGTGGAACACCAGAATTGGCAAGTCCGCCTCTGGCACCCTGTGCTTTTCACAGATGAGAGCAGGTTTACCCTGAGCACCTGTGATAGACGTGAAAGGGTCTGGAGAAGCCAAGGAGAGCGCTATGCTGCCTGCAACATCATTCAGCATGACCGGTTCGGTGGTGGGTCAGTGATGGTCTGGGCAGGCATTTCCATGGAGGGACGAACAGACCTCTACAGGCTAGAAAACGGCAGTCTGACTGCCATTAGGTATCGGGATCAAATCCTTGCACCCATGGTCAGACCCTACGCTGGTGCAGTAGGTCCTGGGTTCTTCCTGATCCACAACAATGCCCGGCTCATGTGGCAAGAGGATGTAGACAGTATCTGGAGGATGAAGGAATTGACACAATTGAATGGCCCTCACGATCACCTGATCTAAACCCGATAAACACCTCTGGGACATAATGTTTCGGTCCATCATACACCGCCAGGTTGCTCCTCAGACTTTACAGGAGCTCACTGATGCCCTTAGACAGATCTGGGAGGACATCTCACAAGACACCATCCGTTGTCTCATCAGGAGCATGCCGCGACGTTGCCAAGCATGCATACAAGCTCGTGGAGGCCACATAAGATATTGAAAAGAATTTTGAGTTGCAGAAATTGAATTTAGACAAAAAGGATGAGCCTGCCATATCATTTTTTCACTTTGATTTGATTTGGGTGTCTGTATACTGAGCCCTCTGTAGGCTGAAAACTTTTATTTCCATCAAAAGATGTGGCATCCTTTTGTTCCTGAGACATTAAACTGTGCATATGAGTATACATATCCCCCCCAAAAAAATTCACCATTGAAATCTGATGTGTTTTCAAAGTGTTCCTTTAATTTTTTTGAGCAGTGTAGTTACTTTTGTGAAGGAATAATTCTATTACGAATTCAATTACTTTTTGTGAAAGGGAACTAGTAACTGTTATTACATTTTGGAAGTAATTTGCCCATCACTCACAATAACCAACTTGGATTTGATTGTACCCTGGGGTACAAGGCAGAGTCGAATCCTAGTAAATAAGCAAACTTTACTTTTTGGAGTAGTTGCTGGTATTGTGACAGCTTGGGTGTTGGAGTGTGAAGAAGAGTGTGAAGAAGCGTTGTGGAAGAGGAAAGCAGTAGAGAGAGTGACAGTGACATTTTGACATTTGGGGTGCACATCAGTGAGGACCTCTCCTGGTCCGCTAACACCTCGTCACTGGCAAAGAAAGCTCAGCGCCGCCTGTACTTCCTGCGGAAGCTCAGGCGTGCATGTGCTCCTCAGGCAGTCCTGTCTACATTCTACCGTGGCACCATTGAGAGCGTCCTCACCAGTTGCATCGCTGTCTGGGGTGGTAACTGCACTGAACAAAACTTGAAGGCCCTGCAGCGCATAGTGAATACGGCTGGTAATATTATTGGTGCTTCGCTCCCCTCCCTGAAGGACATTTACACCTCCCATCTCTCCCGCAAGGCAACCTCGATTGCCAGAGATGTGAGTCACCCGGCTCACTCTTTGTTTGACCTTCTGCCCTCTGGGAAGAGGTACAGGAGCCTGCGCTCCCACACCACCAGACTCGCCAACAGCTTCTTTCTCCAGGCTGTTAGGGCCCTGAACTCGCTACCCCCTTCTGCGTAGCGTGCGGCACTGTTGCGCTATTTTCGGGAATGTCTGCTGTACGCGCACTTGCTCCTTTTTTTTTCCTGCTCCTCTTATTTATTTATTTATTTATTGTTGTGTTATTTATTCATTATTTATTCAGCACGCTTTTGTTATACTTGTTTACTTGTTTGTCTGTTGTGAGCCATGTCTTGTCACCGTGGGATGGGGGGAACGAAATTTCGGTTTCTTTGTGTGTCTTTGGCATGTGGAGAAATTGACAATAAAGCTGACTTTGACTTTGACTTTGATACAGGAGCATCACCGGCAGCTCCCAACCCTATTTTGCCATGAATCCCTTGAATGACGGCTGATACAGGAGAGGGAAGGGTAACTCTCCACCTTGTGTTGCTGTAAATCGCTTGAGAGACACAAGTTCAAATTCTGCACAATTACATTTATATGTACATGTACATAGGGGCGAGAGCAATCGCTGTGCTTGAACTGCTAAACCCGGTTAATTATAGGTTCAAATTTCACTCTCACACTTTGACAACCACCATGATTATTAATGTTATTTTTTTGTTATGTTTACAACATCTTTCAGCCGTTTGATCAGATGTTGTGGAGCTTAAGCCAGCAGTAATTGCACGTAGACGATTGCATCAACTTTTGTCTTTGCAAGGAAAGGCGTAAGTGACGTATGCCTTAAAGCATACTTTTAGGAAATATGTCAAATATTATCATTAGATTCTATGTATCTAAGTGTGGAAGACCTTTGCGGTGTGTGATAGTTCGACCTTGTGCTCATGACTCGGGAGCGTGTGACTGGCTCAGGAGCATATGACTGGAGTCATGAGTTGCTTAAAACAATAATCCCCTTGTTTTTCTAGTCATGAGATGTGTGAACCAGACAAATGTCTTGGTTTAAGTAAAGTCATGTGTATCATGAGATGTCCATACTGCTCGCTTTATACAATGACATCCTTGTTTTTCTGAAGTCATGGGAGTAGTCATGAGATGTCTTTACTGTTTGAGAAACTAAGCATTAAACTCCACCCATTGTTTGACCTCAATAAAAGGCATGACCAGACTGGAGAAAGATCGTGAATCTTAGCCACACTTTCTGTTTCTGGTTTCCTTTTGAAGAAGTTGTTTGCCAGTGAAGGCAGCTCTCTGCCTTTGTGAAATTCTTAATAAATGTTGACGAACCCAGCACATACTAGTAAACATTTTGATGTGGCAGGGTTTTTGCCACCATCAACATTTTTTGTGACAGTAAAAGCGATACAGACGTCGTAAGGCTGTTAACGGTACCATTCAACGGGTTGTAAGTTGATGTTTTATCAGAAGGGTTATGAAAACATTTTGGTAATGGTCGAAATGTGATCTAGTGCTACATTAGTTACCAGCAACTAAAAACACTTGACTTGCTCTATGGAGAGGGTGAGGGGTTCATGTCTTCCCTATGCCTTGAGACTTTTTAACTCATCACATGGGTTGGGGTGCCGCGCATTGGTTACATCAGTAAAGTTTTGTGATGAAATCATCATTAATAAATGAACACTTTTCACATTGCCTTAATTTCCACATTTAATTATTATTCATTGTCTTTTTTTTATACTTCCATGTACTCCCCGCAATGTGATCACGCACTCGTCATTGTGTTTTTGGTGAAATTGATGAGTTTTCTAACCGTATGAGTAGTCTTTGAATGCACCCCGAGACTACTGCAGACTGTGAGCAAGAAGAAAAGAAAAGCAACTTGGTTTCTGAAAATGGAAATTTACAAACACAAGAGTGTTAGCCGGCTTATGGCTCAGCCAGGCGGCTCGACCCGGACCGCGTCACAACGGCTTGTCGGAAAGATTGACAGCACCAGACTTCCAGCGAGGAGGCCTTTAGCTGAGTGTAAAGGAAGGCCATAACCAATCCTGAATTAACAACGTAACAGGACCTTGCTAACTGGCCTCACACAATTATCTTTGAGGCTGCCAACCAAGAACACACACACACACACACGCACAATCACACACAAACAGCAAGGCACAACTTTTTGTTGAAATGTAATTACAGTATTTTTCGGACTAAAAGTCGCTCCGGAATATATGTCGCATTAGCCATAAAATGCACAATAAAGTGAAAAAAAAACATATATAAGTCGCTCCGGAGTATAAATTACATTTTGGGGGGAATTTATTCGACAAAATCCAACACCAAGAACAGACATGAACAAGCAACAACAGGCTAAACGATAGGTATGCTAACGTGACATAAACACAAACGAAGACCTGAGAACAGGCCTGGCGTAACATTCAGTGTTATTCAAAACACTATTACATAAATAACACGTTTATCAAACTATCTGTGTCACTCCAATTCATTAAATCCATTGATTGTCCTTTATGGAAATGATGCTGCGTCTGCGCCGCGCCGTTGACGTCTAAATATTCCACAGACCCATATAATGATATATAAAGTATATATCAAATAACTATCATCTAAACAACAATATTATCAAACCATCTGTGTCACTCCAAATCATTAAATCCATCGATCAAATTCCTTGTCCTCTGTCAACGTCGCGCGTGCGCCGCTGACGTCAGCCTCGTCGTTATTCCATGGATTAGTATATAACTATATTGTAGCGTTAAAGTACCAGGAAAGACGTGGGTTTGGTAAACGGCTCTTTATTTAACAAGCAAGAGTTCAACGAGCCAACAACTACTGAACTGTAACGATAAAAACATATACAAGTTGCTACACAAAATAAAATATATCAAATAACTATAACATAAATAGTTCACCGCCACACGACCCCAAGCACCGGCGTCGACTTCCAGGCGTGTGGCTGCGTGGACATCCATCCCCGGAGGTGGCACTTCCAGCCACGGAGGTGGAAAAGAGCTCCATAAAATAGGACTGGGCGTGCGTAAAAGCCATGTCCGAGCCCCATCCACCGTCCCTGGACGGCCACCCGGCTGAGCGCCGGCCACCGACTTCCATCCACGGAGGTGAAAGAGAGCTCCGTAGAGTAGGACCGGTGCATAAAAGCCATAATAGTTTTTCAAACCTTCCGTGTCACTCCAAATCATTAAATCTTTCAAACTCTTCGTCCTCCGTGTCACATACAAACAAAGCCGCTAATGATGCCGGTAGTACGTGGGGCCCTTCATCATCTTCGTCATCCCATGATCGAATCCTTTGGCCTTTATGTAAACAACCGCCGCGCCGCTGACGTCACTTGCAGTTCAAACTACAGTAATCCCTTGCTACACCGCGGTTCGTTTATCGCGGTTTCACTTTTTTTTTCTTTTTGAATTTTGAAAATTTGTGAAAAAAAATCACATGTAAGTCGCTCCTCAGTATAAGTCGCCCCCCCACCCAAACTATGAAAAAAGTCCGAAAAATACGGTAGACAATTTTGGTCGGGATAAATTCTTTGTTGTGTCGCTGACGCGATAGACAAGTGTGTGTTCCTACACTCACCCAATGAGAACTTCGGAACACCACAAAGGGACGGTTAGTTAATTGGTCCTTTAGACGTGTGGGGGGGTGCCCACTGTGGGATCACAATGTTGTGAATTCATGTGTGTGATTATTTCTTTGCTTACAGGTGGCACTCTGAGATAACCTTTAGGAAACACCAACGACTTTAGTTTAACGCACATGCGCGCAGCATTCTTGTCAGGGTCCGGGGTGGTGTACCTCCTTTTTCCACAGGGAGCAACCATGAGCAGAGTGGCAAAGGGCCCAGGTGCGGCTCATCAGACTTTTTAAAGGATGGCTCTTAAGGAGCACACTGTCAACCGCTCGTCGCCTGAGTGTCCTACCTGTTGTGATCACCTCCATGGTTGTGCCTCTAGCTCCTCGATAACCTCTTGCTCATCGACGCCACGTTCTCCTGATCCTCCGGTCTGCAGTAAGATCTCTGCCACAGCCACGTCGAATCCTCTGACCAAGTCTTGTGTATTTTGCTCGCAGATTCCCTCCATGGCTCACCGCCAAGATCCACCCCGTCTGGCTGAACTCCACACGCTCTGCTGTTGCTGCTCCCGCTCCTTGCTCCTGGCTCAGATCCTCCCGCTCTGCCTCCACTGCATCTCCTCCAATAAACACTCATCACTCATTCTGAACTTCTGAGTTGGTTTCCTGCATGTCGGTCAAATCAATCACCAAAACGATGACAGAACACTCAGGCCAATCAGACCCAGCAGAGCCACTCAGACGAACCCTTGCCAAACAGCAACAGCAACTCCAGTCCCACGAGTCCACTCTCCAAGCCCTCCTGGAGCAGCAGCAGCAAACCAACATTCACCTACAACAAGTGACCAGATTACTTCAAGACACCCAGGTCAGAGAAACCTCCTTGCCGCCAGCTGGCGCCACGAGCACCTCCGTCTTGCCGCAGAGTCTGCACTTTGGCGAGGTTCGTTCCCCTCATCCGGAGAAGTTCTCCGGAGAGGGTGGTAGCTGCGGAGGTTTCCTCCTGCAATGTGTACTAGTTTTTAATTGATCTCCTCAGTCTTTTTCCCACGATGGAGCTAAGATCTCATTTATTTTGGGACTCCTAATGGGCAAGGTGCTAAGATGGGCAGAAGCCCGATTTTCTGATTGCAGGCATTTTGTTCTTACGTGGAGTTTTTAAAGGAATTTAAGCAGACCTTTTCGACCGAGACCGATCAGACCGGTGTGTCTCGCCGGTTGTGGGGGCTTAGGCAAGGGAACAACCTCGTGTCAGATTTCTCTATTGAGTTCCATACGTTAGCAGCTGCGTCTGGGTGGGGCCCTGTAGCCTTGAAAACGGCTTTCTTTCAAGCCTTGGATGAGTCCTTAAAAGACGAATTGGCAGTCCTGGAAGGACCAGACACTTTGGACGACCTAATTTCCCTGGCCATTCGTTTGGACAATCGGATTAGGGAGAGACGGAGAAGCTCCCGACGGGAGCGAACGGAAGGTAGATCACAGGCCTTTTTAGCCAGTCCCAGTCCACCTGGGCAGTCACCTTACCAGTCCTCTCTAGAGCCCGAGGCCATGCAGGTTGGCCGGGCTTGACTATCTCCAGAGGAACTGCAGCAGCCCTGAGAGTCCCGACTGCGGCTCCCCGGATAATTTTGTCGCCAGCTGTCCAATTCGCCCAAAAGAGAGGGTCCGACGGTCATGAGAGGAGGACCGCCGGACCATCCTCCAAGTATTAAGTCTCCTCGCTTCTCCCTACCCGCCATGATTTCTGTCCACAACCATAGCTACAAGCTAACTGGCTGGTCGACTCGGGGTGTGAGAGAAATCTGATCGACCAGGAATTCATCTCCCGAGCCCAGATCGAGATGGAACCTCTCTCAGTTCCTCTCTCTGTCTCTGCCCTGGATGGGAGGGGACTCTCCAGCATAACCCAACGCACCAAACCCGTTGAGCTGCTCATTTCTGGCAACCATCGAGAACTAATTTCATTTCATGGCTTTCCAATCAGACAGTCGACCCTTGTCCTTGGGTTCCCCTGGCTCCGGAGACACAACCCCCAGATCAGAGTGGTCAGAGTGCCGTATTGAGTCCTGGTCCACGATGTGCTTGTCCTCTTGTCTTCAGTCTGCAGTGCTATCTCACGCGCCCCTAGTAGCACCTGAGGAATCAGGTCCGATTGATCTTTCACAAGTGCCCAGAGAATACCATGACCGAAGGCAGGTTTTCAACAAGAGCAAGGCTTCATCCTTACCGCCACATCGCCCTTATGATTGTGCCATAGAGCTTCTTCCCGGAGCCCCACTACCATCCAGTAGACTCTACAATATCTCACGACAAGCTATGGAGATGTACATCAATGAATCACTGGCCGCTGGCATCATTCGCACTTCCTCCTCACCCCTGGGGGCAGGTTTCTTCTTTGTGGGCAAAAAGGATAAGACTCTCTGCTCTTGCATCGACTACCGTGGCCTCAACCTCATCACCGTCAAGAACAGGTATCCTCTTCCCCTCATTTCATCAGCATTCAAACCCGTCCAGGAGTCCACCGTCTTCACCAAGCTAGATCTCAGAAATGCATATCACCTGGTCAGGATACGCCAGGGTGATGAGTGGAAGACCGCTTTCAAGACCCCGCTGGGCCACTTAGTTTAATTTATTGTTTAGCACATATTATTATAGCAATAACAGTGCAAGGAGGGAGACGAAGCCTAGGGCTTGTAAGGAGCTCCACTCCTGTTATATATACAAACAAAGTGCAGAACAAACAATGTGCTGTGCAGTCAAATGTCATTCAAGTGTTTAAGAAAAAAAATATATCTATATAAGTAAATAAACAAAAGCATAACAAGCTAAATATTAATTTGTCATATTTATATATGCATATATACGAGTGTGTATGTATACATACATAAACAGATACACGATACAAAATAAGAAACAAGCGAAACAAAATAGACACTTATCGATGTTGAAGCAATCAAAGAGACACCAGATAGGAATAGCTAAAAGGGAACAGAAGAACTGTAAACAGAAAATAACAAAACAAAACAAGGAAGAATCTGAGTCAAAATTGTGGTTTAAGTTTGTCCATTTGTTGTTTATAAGTGAGCAAGTGTGTTCTATAAACACAGATTCTGCAACAGTCATATCAAAGTTAACACTTAGATCCTTCCTGGGAGAGAAATTGAAATTATCACTCACATACAGTGAGACTCCTCCACCTTGCTTGTTTGGTCTAGATGAGTGTATAGGAGTGTAGTGAGAGAGAGGGTAGCTAGATGTATAATCAACCATCCAGGTTTCAGTAAGAGCTATTACTGAAAAGGAATGTGTTAAGGTTGATAAATAGGTTTGCAGACCATCATGATTTTTAGAGATACTCCGTACATTAAAGTGGACAGTGGAGAATACATTTGTTTGGCAGTGGCCAGGAGGAGTATTGCACAGTTTGTTAAACATATCTTCAGAAAAATATTCGCATGACAATTCAACAGATTTTAGGGAAGTGTAATTAGTATCTGGGTTCAAGAAGGACTCATAAATACCAGCAGTAACATTCTCTAGGTCAAATGAATTAAATAATAGTCTAGATTCGTTGGGACAGAAATTCCTGCATTATTGAGAGTGTCACTGGATGGCATGAAGGGTGTAAGGGGACGGTCTACCTGAGTTGGATGTCCTCCCCGCCAGTTTCTGTTTGCCATGTTGTGCTCCGCTGTAATCCACCATTCTCGTCAGGAGGGTCCAATAGGTACCAGTTTATGGTCATCAGTTCAGCCATTGCAGATGTTAGGTTGCACCAGGCCATAGATCTTCAGTTCCTCCAGTTCACTCACAACGAGGGTTTTGACATCTTCTGGTGTTGCTCCGTTTGTTTTAATCCATACTTTGCAGTTTCTGACCCACGTTGCGAGAATCTTGTTTTCCTTCTTCAGTTTGCGTGCGTTCCAGGCTATCTCAGCATTCTTCGTAGTGAGGTGTTCATTTAGGTAAACACCCGTTCCTTTTAGTTTCCTCCCTTGCTTCAAAAGATCCACTTTATGTTTCCTAATGACGAACCGAATGATAATTTTCGGAGCATCTTTTGGTCGTTTTCGGTTTCTTGGGAGTGTGTGACAAGCGGCAATGTTTCCTTTCTGGAGTTCCATATGCTTACTCTCGAAAAACTGTACTACCTGATTTTCAAGCGTTGACAGTTCGTCCGATGGAGAGTCATCTGTCGAGGGATCCGGAGGACCCGCCGCCCTGGCATAGGAGCGGTGTGATGTTTTAAGACCAGTGATTATGAGGTCTTCTTGTCGGGAGTACTGCTCCAGTGCATCTACTCTCCGTACAAGCGACAGGATTTTCTCATCTTTCTCCTTGGATAATTTCTTAAGCTCCGTTAGTTCAGACGTTAGCTGGAGCAGGGTGGCTTGCTGCTCTAAGCGTGTGGTAAGGTCTTGCCGTATCAAGTCAATGGATGATTTGAGTTCATCGTAGCCCTCATTTTTTTTGGGCGGCATGGCGTAAAGTTTGGAAATGAAAACCAGCTACTTGTTCAGCGGATGTTCTTCAGTTCATCCGCTCACCTATTTTCCAATTTCACCTGCGTCTCTGTCGCCGCAATAGCAAGCTTATCTTGCCGACTTACACGCGATCTTCCGCATACCTCGTCATGCCCTTTGGACTTTGCAACGCCCCTGCAGTGTTTCAAGCCCTAGTCAACGACGTACTCCGGGACTTTCTCGACATATTTGTCTTTGTTTACCTCGATGACATCCTCATTTATTCACAGAACCTCTCCGAACATTGCCGTCATGTCCGCCTGATGCTGCACCATCTCCTGGAGAATCGCCTGTTTGTCAAGGCTGAGAAATACGGGTTCTACAAACAGTCCGTCACGTTCTTAGGATTCATTCTCGAGAGAGGTCAAGTTCGGCCTTACCCCAATAAGATCAAGGCCGTCCTGGACTGGCCTGTTCCAGAGAACCGCAACCAGGTCCAACGCTTCCTCGGGTTTGCCAACTTTTACCGCCGATTCATCCGCAATTACAGTCAGCCGCTCCCCTAGCAGCCTTGACCTCAACCAAGATAACTTTCAGCTGGACTCATGAAGCCGACGCCGCGTTCATCGCTCTAAAGAAGTTCTCACAGGCACCAATCCTGATCCATCCAGATCCCTGCAAGCAGTTTACCCTGGAGGTTGACGCTTCGGACACAGGATTGGGGGCTATCTTGTCGCAACGCTCGGACACTGACGGAAAGCTGTCTTCTCCCGACGTTTAACTCCAGCAGAGAGCTTCTGGCCATCAAGCTTGTGCTGTAGGAGTGGCACCATTGGTTAGAGGGCACCGAACAACCTGTATTAGTTTGGACAGACCATAAGAATCTGTCGTATCTGCAGCCGGCCAAACGCTTGAATTCTCGACAGCCCCCCCCCCCCCCCCCCCCCTTGAAGACACGGCCAGGACAATCGAGGGCACCTCCGACATCCATTTTTTCATTGATTTTCATATTATGTATTACTTGTGCACTCTCTGCATCCATTACAACCTGGTGATCCTGAAAGGGGGATCCTTCCATCTGTGGTCCCTTCTCAAGGTTTCTCATTTTCCCCTGGCAGGGGTTTTTTGAGTTTTTCCTTGCCCTTTTGGGAGCTTATGATCAGGGGATGCTTTGAGAATAATTGTCATTTTTTTGGCTATGTGAAGCCCTTTGAGACTGTTTGTGATTTAGGGCTATACAAATAAACTTGACTTGACTTGACTTGACTTGACTTGAATTCTCGACAGTACCGTTGGTCCTTGTTTTTCTTTCATTTTAATTTGTCCATCTCTGATCGTCCAGGCTCCCAGAACACCAAACCAGACGCCTTGTCCCGACAATTCGCTCCCGGCGTGTCAGTGGAGGAACCAGCTCCCATCCTTCCCCCCAGTTGCACCGTAGGCTCCCTCTCCTGGGATGTCGGGCTCGTGGCTCAGGCTCAGCTTCAGGAACCCGATCCAGGCACAGGCCCGCACGGGAAGACCGATGTTCCTTCCACAGTCCGCTCCCGCCTCATTCACTGGTTTCACTCTGCCAAATTCACAGCCCATCCCGGAACCAGTCGCACCATTGCGCTGATCACCAGACGCTTCTGGTGGCCATCCATCCATAAGGACATCAGGGAATACGTTCTTGCCTGTCCCATCTGCGCTCGCAATAAGTCCTCCCATAGCTGAAATTCTACAGCATCTCACCATACCAAAGCGTCCCTGGTCCCATATTGCGTTGGATTTTGTGACGGGCCTGCCCGTATCACAGGGAATGACCACCATCCTCACCATCGTTGACCATTTCTCCAAGTCTTGTCATCTTGTACCGCTCAAGAAGCTCCCCTCTGCGTTCCAGACAGCTCAACTTCTCATCAAGCACGTATTCCGTCTCCATGGCATTCCACAGAAGATCCCGTCCGATCGAGGTCCACAGTTCATTTCCCAGGTGTGGAAACAATTCTGCTCGGCCCTGGATGCAAAGGTCTCCCTGACGTCGGGCTACCATCCCCAGACCAACGGGCAAACCGAGTGCATGAACCAGGAGCTTGAGGCCCCGCTCCGATGCCTAACCTCCGATAACCCGGCTGAGTGGAACAAGTATCTTCCATGGGTGGAGTATGCCCACAATTCCCTGGTCTCCGCTGCCACAGGTCTCTCTCCATTTGAAGTCTCGTTGGGTTATCAACCTCTGCTGTTTCCCGGCCGACAAGAAGGAGATCGCAGTCACGTCGGTTCGTTACCATATACGGCGCTGCAAGAATGTTTGGTCCAACACCGTTCAGGCCCTTCGCCGCTCCATCGAGCAGAACCACAGGTATGCTGACCGGCGACGCACGCCTGCCCTGCTTTATTCCCCAGGTCAGAAGGTCTGGCTTTCCTCTCGGGATGTCCCCCTCAAGTCCGTGTCACGGAAACTGACCCCCCGCTTCATCGGGCCGTATGAGATCCTGGCGGTGATTAGTCCCTCAGCGGTCCATCTCCGTCTGCCTCTGAGCCTCCGGATTCATCCCACCTTCCACGTCTCACAGATTAAGCCAGTCGAGTCCAGCGCACTCCTTCCTCCGGCCGAGCCCTCGCCTCCTGCCCGGGATCTTGGTGGCGACCCGGTCTACCCGGTCCGACGGATCGTGGATGCCCGTCAGCAGGACCGTGGGTGGCAGTACCTCGTCGACCGGTCGTGGGTGCCCCGTTCCTACGTCTGCGATCCTGCCCTCATCTCGGACTACTGGTCATCGCTCCCGTCTTCCTCTTCTGGGCTGCCGGGTGGCGGCCGTTGAGGGGGCGGGGTGGTGTCAGGGTCCGGGTTGGTGTACCTCCTTTTTCCACAGGGAGCAACAGTGAGTAGACTGGCAGAGGGCCCAGGTGCGGCTCATCAGGCTCATTAAAGGAGGGCTCTTAAGGAGCACGCTGTCAACCGCTCGTCGCCTGAGTGTCCTACCTGTTGTGATCACCTCCACGGTTGTGCCTCTAGCTCCTCGATAACCTCTTGCTCATCGACGCCACGTTCTCCTGATCCTGCGGTCTGCAGTAAGATCTCCGCCACAGCCACGTCGAATCCTCTGACCAAGTCTTGTGTATTTTGCTCGCAGATTCCCTCCACGGTTCACCGCCAAGATCCACCCCGTCTGGCTGAATTCCACACGCTCCGCCGTTGCTGCTCCCGCTCCTTGCTCCTGGCTCAGATCCTCCCGCTCTGCTTCCACCGCATCTCCTCCAATAAACACTCATCACTCATTCTGAACTTCTGAGTTGGTTTCCTGCATGTGGGTCAAATCAATCCCAAAAAGATGACATTTCCCCTCATAGCCTTGAGAAGTGGCGAACGACAGTCAGCAGTGTTTCTTGCTCAATTAATTTAACGCTTTAAACAGTTTTTTTTTTTGCAGGTGCGTAAAGCCTTACAAATCAGCATTACAATATGTTTGAGTACAGTGGTACCTCTACTTACGAACGTCTATACTTGGGGAACTTTTTGAAATACGAATCGGAGCCTCGCAATTTTTTTGCTTCTACTAACGAACCGATTTTCGACTTCTGAACCAACGCCCCAGTCGGCCATTTATTAGCCTGACTTTTTCTGTCTTTTCTCTGGGGTATTTTTAGCTAGTATAGAAAATTAGAACAGGTTCGCCACTCCCCAAGCAAAGTTAGGAGGTCAAGAATAAAGTAACATTTATCTTTTGTAACAAAACTTTGAAAAAGTAAAACTAAAACTGTTGTCTTAGTTTTCTGTGTGTTTTGCACATAGTAAAAGGCAAAATGTGTGACTTTTGGAGTCGGGAGGCATTATTTGCTTTTAATTGATTCCTATGGGAAACGTTGCTTCTACTTACAAACGTTTCTACTTACAAACCCAATCGCAAAATCAATTAAGTTTTTAAGTAGAGGTACCACTGTACTTTACATGTTATTATTACGTTGGAATGTGACCGTGTTGTATTATCATTGTGTGTAATTGAGTTTTTTGTGAACCAAAAATCCGTAGATGTCTAAAAAGACAGTAATAATAATACATTATTGTTCATGTTGTTCTAAGTATGTGAATGGGACAAGCCAATATTGTATAGTCATGATGTCTATGTCCTTTTTGTAAAACGTTTAAATAAAGAGATAGCCGTTGAGCAGTGGATGACAAGTCAGCAGTGTTTCTTGCTCTATTAATTTAACACTATAACCTGTGTTTTCAAGTAAATATATAACAGTTTGATATATAACTATATAAAGCTGTTAAAATAAGGTAAGCAGAAGTCCTTGAAGTTCTGCATATAGACCATGCTATATTAAAGTGTGTATTGAGGTAAATCAATTGGTGTTAAGTGGAGGGAACACACATAGGGGAGTTTTGGGGCCCTCTGAAATCAATTGGATATCTCGCTCGATCCAACTACAGCACTGTAAAAAAAAAATATTATGACTACTGTGTAGGGGAAGTTTGCAGACATTTTGTCTCAAGTCTTGTGTTAAGGAAGAAAGACAGAAATAAGGTCAAGAAAAATCACAGAAATAGTAAGTTACAGAAAAAGGAGAACATAAATTCAATCATGCAGAGAAGGAAATATGGAATTGAGTGAAAGAAAGAATGAAGAAGGAAGAGGTAATGAGGAAACAGAAAAAGAAAATAAAGAAACAGGTAGAAAAAGGAAAAGGGAGATCTAGAGTGCATTTTACGAAAATGGGGGCCACCGCCTTTGCAAAAGTTATTGATGTAGAATGAGCCGAGTCGTATTTCCTTGTTATTGTCTGCGATGAGAACAAGTGGCATGCGTTTGGAGCATGTGCTCTACTGTTGTAGAACGTACTGACGTCAAAAGTATTACGACACTGCTGCAAAATACTCATTAAGGATTTCATATGTGACAATTGAAGAGCAAATCCCAGTGACCAGAGAGAGTATGCCTGTAAACGCAGGAACAGGGGTAATTGAGAAAACATGATCAAAGCTAACTCTCCCGATTGACAACAAATCATGAAACTTATCTGTTTAGTCTGCGCTGCCACTGTATCCACACGTTGCACTTGATATGACAGAACCAATGATACAAGTCGTGGGACAGCTGCACACCGACAATCAGAAAACAGTCGACATGAACCAGACGGAACTCATTCGTCACTGCACATCTCACAGAGAGGTAGGTGGTGCAGGGACAAGGCCTGCTCCAACACAACAGAAACCCACTCAAGTACAATACAATACAAAAATGGACTTAAAGAGTTTTTTAGGGGACTCGTCAATGGGCCCCTTATGATTTGATATACGACCACCCCATCCCCCAACTGATCAAAAGAACACCCACATGGCACTTTTTATCCCGGATGATGCTGCAGGCGTTAACAATGATAATAATTCCAATTTTCATTGTGACATTGATGATGGGAATGACATTACTCATTGATGATAGGAATGACATTACTCTAGCGCCATATGGACATCAAAATGGCAGATGGGTTAAAAAAGGCGCAAATGTTAACGATGAGTATGAATTAAGTTCTAAAGTCAAAGCATCTTTACAAATGCCACTGTGTAAATTGGGCAGGGGATGGCAGTATGAAACTTTGGGGTTCGAGACTCACAGGCACTAGTGGACAAATCACCTAAATTGAACAAAGGGGTCCAGCGGTGGATCCCATATTTTACTGGCAGGGCAGAATGTGGCTGTTAGAGACTTCCGCTCTTTTGCGTGGGGGCTACTACTCCCACAGCGCAATAAAAAGAAGAGGAATCAGTACAGTTGATTTCTGTGGGTGGGCTGTTTGGGTTTGCTAGCACAGCCATAAATGCGCTACCATAGCTGCATACAAATTTATGTCTATTGAGTAAAAATCAGATAAAAATATAAGAACAGTAATATAAAAACAATAAATACCGTAAAGCACTAAAGCAGATTCAGCAGGAAAGGATAAAACCGCCCACTCCGCAGCGACTTATTCCAGAGGTTTCCCAAGGCGTTCCCAATCCAGCCGAGAGATATAATCCCTCCAGCGTATCATCCCTGGGGCCTCCTGCCAGTGGAACATGCCTGGAACATCTTAACAGGGAGGTGTGCAGGAGGCATCCTGACTTTTCTGGTGCAGGTGGATAAGCTATCAGCCTTGGAGCACTTCTGGCCTAAGGGGACCCTGGAGAAAAACTCCTGGAGAAACTTGCCGATTTGGTCTGACCTGACACTACTGAAGGTAACAGGGACTAAGCTGAGGCTCAGAGGAGCTCAAGCTTTTTCTATTGCCAGTGCCTCTGTTTGGAATGACTTCCTGTTCCGTATCTGTCTATTTTTTAAATGTGTCTTGACACAATTTTGTTCTATGGATTTTGACTTAACATAGGACCCTGCATTGTTTTAGTGCTTTCTGGTGTTTATTGTTTTTATATTACTATTTTTCATATTGCTATCTAATTTTTATTCCATGGACATACATTTATCTGCAGCTATGGTTGTTTTTGTGTTGTTTTTGTTTATAGATAGTGAGACCAGTTTCCTGTACTAATTCTAGTAATAATGTGTTGACTTTTGGGCTTGCAATACAGTCATCTCTCGCTATACCACGGTTCACCTTTCATGGCCTCACTGCTTCATGGATTTTTTTCACAGTGCATTGTGTTATGGCTCCAGATGAAAAAGACATTACAGGCCGCAGAGGCGCACTATACAGTACGTACTGATGATTAAAATGATTATTTTACTGTAGTTACCTGGAAGAAAGTGTTTACTTCTCTTTGGCAAACAAATGCTTGGGCCTGAAAACAAGTCCTTTGGTTTCAGTGTTACGTATATCTGTATAATAATGGAAATAAAAATAAAGATTTCTCCTTCATGAATTTCACCTGTTACTGGTTCTTTTCGGAACGTAACCTCAGCGAAAAACGAGGGATTACTGAACAAGTAAATCAATTGACGACATTTCATAATTCCCAAAACTTGTAAGTAGGAGCACTGGTAAGTCAAAGTACAATTATACTTGTTCTTCATATTTCAGGTGTTGAAAATGCAGTGTGACGGCATCAAGAAACTTACAAGCAGGACTTCCTCAGGACAACCATATTCATCAATGGACTCTCTCGGACATGGATCTTTGCTTTTTACACTGCTGAGGTGGAAGCAGTAAATACAGAAGGCAAGCAGGGCACTCAGCAAGCCTACTCCATTACTGAAGGCCCAAGCTTGAAGCTGCAGAGGGAAAACATCAGATGTGTTATGCACAGTTGAAAATGCAATATCATAAAGTCGATAACCACAACCATTGTTTGTAAACTGCCAAAAAAAACAACTTGAATTCTGCGGCTTTTTTGTGCGGTGCGGTTTATTTTTTAATTTTGACAGTCAGAGAGAGAGAGAGAGAAAAAGAGAGAGACCATCCGAGAAAGAGTGACATCTCAGAAAGAAAAAGAAATAGCGAAGTTAGAGTCCTGCACTAATGATGAAAATAAGTCTGATTTGACTACGTACAATGTATTCTGTGTAAGCTGGATCGAGTGTGTGAGTGGATGCAACAAGTCGCCAAAAACTGAAACAATGAAGCAGCCAGAAACTTAAGGGTGACCACTAAAAGCACTTCTATTAAAGTAAGTTAATGATAAGTCGATGTTTATGTAGTCCGATGAATCTTGCAATAACAATAAGGTTGAGCTTGCTCAATTGACAGATTTTCACACTGTTTGCTGCAGGAAAGAGTCAAACCCCTCTCTACGGGACTGGTACCACAGGTCTGGTATCAGCTCTGGCTCCTTTCCTGCCAGAGAGGTAACATTCCACGTCCCTAGAGCCAGCTTCTACAGCCGGGGATCGGACTGCTAAGGTCCCCGCCTTTGGCCGCCGCTCAGCTCACTGCACATTCGAGCCCTTTGGTCCCTCCCACAGGTGGTGACCCCATGGGAAAGGGGATCCACATTTCCTTTTCAGGTTGAGCCTGGCCGGGCCCCATGTGTACAAGGCCTGGCTCCATGGCCGTGCCGAACTCTCACTCTCTCTCTCTATATATATACATGTATGTGTATATCTCTCTCTTTCGCTCTCACTTTCGCTCTCACTTTCGCTCTCTCTTTTTCTCTCTCTCTTTTTCTCTCTCTCTTTTTCTCTATCTATCTATCTATCTATCTATCTATCTATCTATCTATCTATCTATCTATCTATCTATCTATCTATCTATCTATCTATCTATCTATCTATCTATCTATCTATCTATCTATCTATCTATCTATCTATATACAGGGTCCGGCAAACTGATCTGACACATTTGTAGGTTTAATAAAATGCAAATAAATTAAAGAAACAAAAAAATTGTTGTATCTTCGAGAAGTACATATAATGCCTTTTTGTTTTGTTTCATTTTCGTTTCGTTTTCAAATAATGTTATTTTGTTTCGTTTCAGTTGCCAACAATTGGACCGGTGAGCATCGCGTTTTATTGTGGAAACGTTTATCGTGAACGAATCTGTAACTGCAACACAACGAGGGTTTCGTTTGCGCTTCAGACTTGATAGACATGATCCCGTACCTGCGTACCTGAAACACGATCTTCTTATGGGTTACTAACTTCAGAGCCAGTGGATAAGCATTGAAACGAAAATCAACCATCCGAACTCGCACCGCCATAACTCCAGAAAATGTGGCAGCAGTAAGACTAAAAATAACATTATTCGAAAAAAAAATGAAAATGAAATGAAACACAACAAGATGGCATTATATGTACTTTTC
This sequence comes from Syngnathus floridae, assembly GCF_059516105.1. Taxonomy (NCBI): domain Eukaryota; kingdom Metazoa; phylum Chordata; class Actinopteri; order Syngnathiformes; family Syngnathidae; genus Syngnathus; species Syngnathus floridae. The sequence goes on along the minus strand of NC_142416.1, from coordinate 3,058,495 downwards.
AAAAATAAAAAAAACGTATGTATTTGTTTCTTCAATTTATTTGCATTCTATTAAATCTACAAATGTGTCAGATCATTTTGCCGGACCGTGTATATATATATATATATATATATATATATATATATATATATATATATATATATATATATATATATATATATATATATATATATATATATATATATACACACCGTAATTTCCGGACTATAAGCCGCAACTTTTTTCCAAAATTTTGAACCCTGCGGCTTATAGTCAGGTGCGGCTTGTATAAAAAAATTTTGTGATTTTTATGATGACTTGATCACGTTTATACACTCGTAAAAAGGCTGTGGACTACTGTTGTGCGGTATCTTGAAGAAAAAAAACAACAACAAAAATACTATTTATGAGCTTTAGTAGGAATGCACGCTAGGTGACCTGCGTCAAAGGGCTCTAAACCAGGGGTGTCAAACTCATTTCTTTCGCGGGCCGCATTGTAGTCATAGCTTCTTTCGGAGGGCCATTATGACCGTCAACCCAAATAAATGTACGAGCACCTCATATTAAATACAGTAAAAGCTACAAAACAAACTGACAAATAACTCGTTTTCAAATCAGATGAGTAAAAACTCGTCAAATATTTGTATAAAAAGATATGATTAAAAGTGAAGAAAATTTGCAATTCTAGTAATGACACTCGAATTTGATGCACAATTTGTCTTTGCGGGCCACATAGAATGATGTGGCGGGCCGTGTCTGGCCCCCGGGCCTTGAGTTTGACTCCTGTGCTTAAACCCTTTCTCTTACTCTGCCATGTGACTCAGAGATTACACAAAGCAGTGGCGCTGTTTGGACCATCTGCATTGTATTAAAACCCAATCAATCAGCATTTAAATTCTTCTATCATTTTGCTCATCAAAAACAAGTTGTCATGAATGTGAATTTTTAATGCATTTTATTCAGAAGGTTGCTTTGAACCCTGAGGCTTAAATGGCGGCGCAGCGTACTTATGGATTTTTACGGCCTCCGGCCTCCATGGGGCGCTCTAGCAGGAAGCAAAGGCGAGACAGATGAAGAAGAGATAATGCGCCGAAGAAGACGTGCTAGTTTGTGTTTACAACATTTCGCGCATCAAGCAGAACGCGATCAAGACGGACATTACTGAAAGGAAGCTTTTATACACAAACCGTCATTATGGGGGACAAAAGAAATGCATATGATGCCGCTTTCAAGCTAAAGGCAGTTGATGTTGATGACATTGTATTGCGGCACCCTTTTCTTTATTTCGTGGTCCCGTCTACTCTGGAGCTATACGTGTCGCTCGCTAGTTTAATGTAATTTAGCACTTCGTGCATGAATAAGATTAGATGACGAAAGAGATACTGAGAAAGTGTGAGGCAAAGGATATCTAACGCGATTCCAATCGGACACTGAGCAGGAAGACTTCGATGGTTTCAGTACAATAGGAGGAAGATGAAGACGGCTCTTGTTTTTACTTTTACTGGTATGTTTTTTGAACCAGCCTGGTTAGTGCTGTACTTCCGTGTTGCTGCTGTGTTACCGCCGCGTCTCAGTGATTTTTATCGGTATGTTTCATTTAATCAAACCCTATTAGTGCTGTGTTACTTCCGTGTTGCTGCGGTATTACTGCCGCGTCACAGGCAGTGTTTGGAAAGAAATGTTAAGGTATGTTATTAAAACTTTAAAAAAGCTTTCTGTGCCCAGTCTTTCTTCGTTAATAACTCGCGTGCACACTTCCGTGTTGCTGCGGTACTACTGCTGCGTCACAGGCAATGTTTGAAAGACATGTTAAAGTATGTTATTAAAACTTTAAAAAGACTTTCTGTGTACTATCTTTCTTTGTAAAAAAACTCGTGTGCACGTGCGGCTTATAGTCCGGTGCGGCTTATGTAAGAAAAAAACTAAAATATCCACGAATTTTAGCTGGCGCGGCTTATAGTCCGGAAATTACGGTATATACAGTATCTCACAAAAGTGAGTACACCCCTTTCATTTCTGCAATGTTTTCATTATATCTTGTCATGGGACAACACTGAAGAAATGACACTTTGAGACAATGTTAAGTAGTCACTGTAGAGCAGGGGTCGGAAACCTTTTTGGCGGACAGAGCCATAAATGCCCATTTTTTAAAAATAATTTCCAGAGCGAGTCATACCATTTAAAAAAAAACAATACGCTAAATACAATTAAATGCATGTATTTTAATTAAGCCCAATGATTTTTTGAGTGTACTAATGTATTCTTTTTAATAAAGTTTTTATATTGAAGCCTAGAAAAAAAAAAACTCACCAATAATGAGACTTCTGGGGCTGCATTGTTTTGCTGATGGCTTTGTAGTCTGATTGATATGCGGTGAGGTTGAGCTTCATGCAGGCGTTGAGGCTCTCATCAGTCATAATGGCCCGATCATGAATGGTTCTTGCTGACAGAGGCATGTCTTTTATCCGTTCCTCACAATTGCTAATGCGCCAGCAAAACTAGCTGAATTAAAGTCACCTTGTCTGGCCCATACACGGAGTTGCTAGATTGGACCTTCCTCTGGAGCTCTTTCTGCTGTTTCCAGCTGGGTATATGGTTGCAAATGTAGCATGTCGTGTCTCGAAGTGGTGCTTGATATTGGAGCGTTTCATTGATGCAATTTTGTCATTGCATATGAGGCACGTAGCAGAGCCTCCTCTCTCCACGAATGCGAATTCTTCGGTCCACTCACTCTGAAATGTTCGGTAATCGTCATCTTTTTTTTCTTTGCCATCTTTCTTGCTTGCCTGGCAAACACCAGCTAGCTAGCTGAAATTTTAAATAAAGCGGATGGGATTTTACCTCTCACAACCCCATAGGCACCGTATTGTCCAACCTGGCGTCACCCTTCTGTACACTGAAGGGCAGCTGTGATTGGCTGATATGACGCAACCGTGAATTTCAGCGGTAGAAAACAGATGGGATGGATTGCAAACATGATCATATTTTATATTTTATTTAAATTAGAACGCTAATTTAACATTTTGATTTCAGTAGGTCTATTTTTTACTTTGATAATATAACACAATTATTCATGACTTCAATTGTGTAAACAAATGTCAGATTTGTCCGCGAGCCAGACACAGACACCAAAAGAGCCATATCTGGCTCGTGAGCCGTAGGTTCCCGACCCCTGCTGTAGAGCTTGGATAGCAAAGTAAATGTATCGTTACTTCAAAGTAACTCAAATTACAACAATGAATGTGTAAAACGCTGGCAACAAAAGTGAGTACACCCCAACTGAAAATGTCAAAATTGGACCCAAATGTCAATATTTTATGTGGCCACCATTATTTTCCAGCACCGCCGTAACCCTTTTAGGCATGGAGTTCCCCAGAGTTTCACAGGTCGCCCCTGGAATCCTCTCCCACTCTTCCATGATGACATAACGGAGCTGGTGGATGTTGGAGACCTTAAGCTCCTCCACCTTCTGCTTGAGGATGCCCCATAGGGTTTAGATCTGGGGACATGCTTGGCCAGTCCATCACCTTGACAGTGGTCATCTTGGAGGTGTGTTTGGGGTCGTTATCCTGTTGGAATACTCCTCCACGGCCCAGTTTACGGAGGGAGGGGATCATGCTCTGCTTCAGTATTCCACAGTACATGTTGACATTCATTGTTCCCTCAAAGAACTGTAGTTCCCCAGTGCCAGCAGCATTCATACAGCCCCAGACCATGACGCTCCCACCACCATGCTTGACTGTAGGCAAAACACACTTGTCTTTGTAATCTTCACCTGGTTGCCGCCACACACGCTGGACACCATCTGAACCGAATATGTTTATCTTGGTCTCATCAGACCACGGGACATGGTTCCAGTAACCCATATCCTTAGTCTGCACAGAACGGAGGTTATGAGGTTGGTGATGGACCCCTGTCATGTTATGGACTTTTTCACAGCTACAAACATTAAGAAAAGGGGTTGGAAAGAAATAAACAAATTGACTCATTTGAGAGCAATGGTTGGAAAAGCTCTGAAGCATCAACCAGGGATGAGAGCGGCAAATAAAAAAAACACTGAAAAGTAGCCAGGGTCTGGGGGCCGCATGCCCCATTGGGGGCCACAGAGCCTACAGGTCGCTATTGGGGGCCACAAGGGGCCAGGGGCAATGCCCCAGAGGGGGCTCAGGGGGCAAAGCTCCCTGGAAACTCCTGGATTTTGGCAGTAGAGCAACCCCAAAACCATTAATTTCATCAGTCAATTTCAACAGTTTTGTTAAAAAAATATTCCTGCTTGGTGGGCTACCAAGGTGAATATAATACATCAAAATGGCACAATCAATTCTGGAGTTTTTCATTTGGATGAAAACTGTTAATTTTTTGCAACATCTATCTATCTATCTATCTATCTATCTATCTATCTATCTATCTATCTATCTATCTATCTATCTATCTATCTATCTATCTATCTATCTATCTATCTATCTATCTATCTATCTATCTATCATTGAAGATTTGTTCTTTAACGATATCATGACAATAGCCTAACATTAGCTTACATGTAACATCATGTTACCCACATGCTTGTAAAAGTAAAAACGTACCTTTGTGTTTTTTTTGTTTTGATGTGCTCCTTAATGTTCGAAGCGCTGCGACCTCCATAGCTTATCACATCTTGACAAAGAATGCACAAAACCTTCCCCGGGACATCTAATTTACGGATATGTTCCGTCAGGCAGGTGGTTACGGACTGTATTCCGAGTTGTAAGATGACACTGCTCTCAAGCCATGCCCATCTGAAGCAGTTCCTAATCCCGTTCGGCTTGTCTATTTCCCTGGCACGATCCTCGTCTTTTTTCTCTGAAACTTTCGCCATGCTGGCTAAAACTTTTGCTAATTAGGCAAATGAGTAGACAAATGATGTGACGAAAGTAGCGCCAAAATGCTGCCTAAAATAAGGCGGCTGTTGTCGCAATACTGCTGCCAGCCCCCCCATATAAAAACAATTTTCTCAACGGACCTACACAATTCACGAAAATGATATTCCCGATGGAAAAAAACACGGAAATACGCTGATCCGCGGAAGATTCTCATCCCTGATCAACACTATTACTTAAGAAGATGAGGTGTTGAGAAAGACTCACAAATATCACATGAAGTTTCCAATAAGCAAACTGGACACCTTACTGAAAACTGCTGAGTGATCACATCAGCTGTTGACGTAGTAAGGAGAAATTGATGGAAGCATGTGTGTGCTCTGGTGTTAACACAACTGAGTATTCTGGATAAAAGTTGCTTTTTTTTTAATGGTTTATTTGATAGGGACTGATACAGAAACATACAAACTATAGCACGGCGTGTGTGCTTATTGCAAAAGCTAAGTCACAGCGCTTGTCCCTGGGTGGGATTTTAGAAAGTTGGACTTAACTGACTCCTGACCACAATGACAATGACTTGAGACTTGAAACCTACTGTGACTTGCACATATGTGAACTTACTCACACCTCTGCTTTCCATGATTATGTAGGAAACCCTGCTTGCAGTTCCTTTGCATATTTAATTTTTATGAATAATATGAACGCATTTTTATGAATACCGCAAATTTCGTACGATAAGCCGCAACTTTTTCTCAAATTTTGAACCCTGCGGCTTATAGTTCGGTGCGGCTTAAAAAGGATTTTTTCAGTGATTTCTGTGATGACTTGATAACTTTTATACACTCGTAAAAAGGCTGTGGACCGACCGCTGTTGTGCGGCACCGCTTTGCTGGGCGGAATGATATGTGACACGGTCACTGGCGAGAAAAGTGGTGTGTTGATCGCATGTCCATCCGCCAGGCAAATAGTGCCGTATAATTCACACAAAGTAGAGACAGAACGAGATCAAGACGGACATTACTGAAAGGAAGCTTTTATACACAAACCTTCATTATGGGGGACAAAAGAAATGCATATTATACCGCTTTTAAGTTAAAGGCAGTCTATTTGGCCCATTGTTGTCATCGTATTGCGTCACCCTTTTCTTTCTTTATTTCCCAGTCATGTCTACTCTGGAGCTATACGTGTAGCTCGCTAGTTTAATGTAACTTAGCGCTTCATGCATGAATAAAATTAGCATGAACAGACCCTCATCATGGAAAATGCTAGAAGAAATGCATAAAAGCAACGACGAAAGAGAGACTGAGAAAGTGTGTGGCGAAGGATATCTAACGGTATTCCAATCGGACACTGAGGAGAAAGACTTCGATGGTTTCAGTGCACAGGAAGAAGATGAAGACGGCTCTTTTACTGGCTCTTTTTTACTTTTACTGGTATGTTTTTTTAACCAGCCCTGTTAGTGCTGTGCTACTGTGTTGCTGCTGTGTTACCGCCGCGTCTCAGTGATTTCTACCGGTATGTTTTTATTAATCCAGCCCTATTAGTGCTGTTTTACTTCCGTGTTGCTGCGGTATTACTGCCGCGTCACAGGCAGTGTTTGGAAAGAAATGTTAAGGTATGTTATTAAAAGTTTAAAAAGGCTTTCTGTGTACCGTCTTTCTTGGTAAATAACTCGCGTGCACACTTCCGCGTTGCTGCGGTACTACTGCTGCGTCGCAGGCAACATTTAGAAAGACATGTTAAAGTATGTTATTAAAACTTTAAAAATGATTTCTGTGTACTGTCTTTCTTTGTAAATAACTCGTGCACACGTGCGGCTTATAGTCCGGTGCGGCTTATATAACAAAAAAAACTAAAATATCCCCAAATTTTAGCGTGTGGCTTATAGTCCGGTGCGGTTTATAGTCCGAAAATTACGGTAATGTGAAAAGACTGTCAAGACAATTGACCATGAATAATTACCACTGCGTACTCTGCAGCATCTTCCCACCCCCACGGAGCGGCTCAGAGAGATTCAGCCAGCTCTGCGGTATAGATCAATGTCTAGAAACATTTGCACTCGAAAATGGACATTGCTATGTACAAAATTTTGATTTATTTTGGCAACGCCCTGCATTATTTTCTAATGATGGCACACGCATAAATGATCGCGGAAAAGAAGCCCGAGCTATGAATATACTTCGATACCTAAAATAATGACTAGAAATAAGGAAAGGTTGCCCCGGTGTTACCAGCGCAGTAAGGTCTGGGCAACATACCAATTTAGTAAACGCTAGAAAAAAAAGTGTCATTTCAAACATTAATGCTCCAACACACCACACCACTCTTCAACCATTGGAATGAACAACCAGCCCTCCCAGTCTGTCAAATTGGAATGTCACACAGGCACTTCATTTGCAACACTAAAACAAAGGGAATACAATATATTTTAAAATGTTAATCATGCCCAAATTATCTGGAACCAAAGGAATAAACCCAAAGGACCATTTGGTGGACACCTCAGCATCAGAAGTCTCCATCCCAGATTTTAACATGTTCCAAAGATATCGCAACGCCAGGGGGGGATATTATATACGTATGCGCGATAGCAATATCAGTACACCGCTCAATCTTGGTGTACTGACCCTAACTCTAACCCTAACCTCAATCTAACCCTAACCCTAACCCAATCTTGATTGCATATTGAAAGTGTTGGAATACACTTAAAACTCTCACATGAAATGCACTTTAATATTCTAACCCTCTACCGCCCGCCAAATGAAAAGGACATCTTCTATAACCAACTCTACCACCTAATGAAGGAAATTATTAGTAAAGAAGTAAAACTATACTCCTTGGTTATTTCAACCTAAACTGACAAAACAAAACGTGGTAAACTAAAAATTGCATCTACTAAACTAAGCCTCACACAAATGATTGAAAAGCCCACCAGAATTACTAAGTCCACACAGACACTAATTGACCTAGTCTTTACCAATAAACCTGACCGAATTATAAAAACATACAACCTAATTACAAGTCTATCAGATCACAATTTAACACTAGTAGCTACCGTATTTTTCGGACTATAAGTCGCAGTTTTTTTTCCCATAGTTTGGCCGGGGGTGCAACTTATAATCAGGAGTGACGTGTATGTAAAATTATTAAGACATTATCACTTGATCATTAACACATTATTTACTTACAAGTAGTTTTCACTTCACATGTTAGTTTCACTTTAAACCGCATGGGGGCGCTCTAAGCCTGTGGAATAAATGGAACTGACGATGTGTCTGACTTTCACCATCCACTGACTTCCGGAGTCAGCGGAATTGTTTATAAGTGACACAGAGGACGACAATTTCAATGGATTTAATGATTTGATTTGGAGTGACACAAATGGTTCGATAAAGTTGTTATTTATGTTATAGTTAATATTTGATATAGAGTTAATATATAGTTATATAGGCCTGCGGAATAATTGGAACCGCAACTGACGAGTCGGACGTCAGCGCCTCATGTACTTCCGGAGTCAGCAGCGACATTGTTTACACAGAGGATGAAGATTTCGATGGATTTAATGATTTGGAGTCACACGGATGGTTTGATAAACCTGTCATTTATGTTATAGTTATTTGAATAACTGTTAATATGTTACGTCAGGCACGTTCTCAGTTACTCGTTTGTGTTTATATAATGTTAGCAGACCGTATCGTTTAGCCTGTTGCCTATTCATGTCTGTTCTTGGTGTTGGATTTTGTCAAATAAAGTTCCCCCAAAAATGCGACTTTTACTCGGAACGACTTATATATGTTTTTTTCGTCTTTATTATGCATTTTATGGATGGTGTGACTTGTACTCCGGAGCAACTTATAGTCCGAAACAACATCTTCTATAACCAACTCTGCCACCTCATGAAGGAAATTAGTAGTAAAGAAGTAAAACTATACTCCTTGGTGATCTCAACCTAAACTGACAAAACAAAACGTGGTAAACTAAAAATTGCATCTACTAAACTTGGCCTCACACAAATGATTGTATAGCCCACCAGAATTACTAAGTCCACACAGACACTAATTGACCTAGATAGATATAGACGAGAGTTAAAAATAAGACGGGGGTGAAGAGACTCGTCCGAGTGATAACCGCCTTTATTAAATTAGGTCTGAAGGAATCAATCTAATCTTTTTAGGACACCAATCCCTCTGTAAAGTCAAGCGACGCTCATGTCGGGTAACTAAGGTCGAGACACGGCGTCAGAATGACCGCGCGCTACTGGTGGCTCTCTTCTATGATTTGGGGCTTTTGTTAAATGTCGGATATATTTAGCTGTCTTTGGTAAAACCGCGGAGATTTGTTATTTACACTAGCGCACACCTGCACGTAGCTGAGTTTAAGATAACTATTTCAAACCAGATCTGACAATTCCTGATGTTAACGATTAAAGGTGTCTTCGCATTAAAAGAACTGAACGGTTAACAGTTTGACCTTGATAGACAAAAGAGATTTAAAGCATAAAAGATCCAAATAATCACAAATAGAAATTAAATGATTATGAAGTAGAAATATAATAAATAAGTAAGGAAAGGAATTACAAGTCAAAATTGTTCGAACAAACAACAATAATTCCACTCACCAATCACAATAAGCAAAATTATTCAGTCTCGAAGTTATCTTGATTGAAAACTCAAATATATAGCAAAAAGAAGAAAAAGACAGGGTATAAAATGCTATTTGGTGGAAAAGTCGAGTGACCTTGATAGAGAGACAAAAGAGATTTAAAGCATAAAAGATCCAAATAATCACTAATCGAAATAAAATGATTATGAAGTAGAAATTAGGGCTGTGGACTTGGTCGGATTTTTGCACCGAGTCCGAGTCCGGCCTCTTGACCACTGAGTCCAAGTCCGGCTGTCCATTTTTTCTGTTAATTCATGTGACTGCTTAGTCTTTATTCAAGGCTAACACATGACTCTTTCTGGATGCCATGATTATCCAATGGACAAAATAGCTAATTATATGTGCAGAACAAACGCAACTGCTTTCACACTGGCTTATATAGGATCCCTTGCTGAGAGCGCGGACGTAAAAGTGAGGCGACGTTTCAATCGGACGTCGGATCGATAACACTTTCCCTGCCCTACCGGAGTTGTGCTAGTTCATAACGTAGATCACTCATGGCGTAGTCATAAATGTACAGATGACAATTTAACCGACAGAAGTGGATACATTGGAACATAACCTACACTCTAATATATTATTTGACATGGTATTAAATGCGTGGCTTTACAAAAATAGTCATTGAAGCCCACCCTTAGCCCTGAGTGCCATTGGCATGAGGCAAAATGCTTGAAAACACACACTCTCGCCCAATTAAATAACCATTCTGAAACACAGGACATGTAAGAGAATATTTTTTAATCATTAATTACACCATTATAGCTCAAACATTTATCTAAACACAAATAATTAGTGACGACCCCACAACTATCGAAACACATCAATGATATAAGCTGGGTGACATAATCGTCCTTGACATTGGTACATAATGTAAACATTAGCCTAAGTGCAACTCAACGTGGCCGCATTGATCGTAAGCAGGGCTGTGGACAGTATTCCTACGCGTATTCTCAGCAGCATGATGAAAATAGGCGGCTCGGTGGCGCACTGGGTAGCACGTCCGCCTCACAGTTACGAGGGTGCGGGTTCGATTCCACCTCCCTGTGTGGAGTTTGTATGTTCTCCCCGGGCCCGCGTGGGTTTTCTCCGGGCACTCCGGTTTCCTCCCACATTCCAAAAACATGCTTGGTAGGCCGATTGAAGACTCCAAATTGTCCCTAGGTGTGAGTGGGTGCGAATGGTTGTCTGTCTCTGTGTGCCCTGCGATTGGCTGGCAACCGGTTCAGGGTGTCCCCCGCCTACTGCCCGATGCCGGCTGGGATAGGCTCCAGCACGCCCGTGACCCCCGTGGGGACTAAGCGGTTCAGAAAATGGATGGATGGATGGATGATGAAAATAAAATTGAACGTATTTTTTTAATTGTCGGACCGATCAGCACCGAGTCCAAACCCGGCAAAAATGACCGAGTCCGACTGAGTCCGAGTCCACAGCCCTGGTAGAAATATAATAAATAAATAAGTCTCAATTGTTCGAACAAAAAACAATAATTCCACTCACCAATCACATTAAGCAAAATTATTCAGTCTCAAATTTCTCTCGATTGAAAATTCAAATATATAGGAAAAAGAAGAAAAAGACAGGGTATAAAATGCTATTTGGTGGAAAAGTCGCATGATAAGTTCTACTTGTTCAAAAAATCCAAATTCTGTTTAAAAGGATAACTTGGTCTTGAGGAGGAAGCATACGCCCTAATATGGCGTCTCCCTCTTACTGCCGCCAGAGCAGCTTCCCCCTCGACTATCTCGAAGCTTAAAATTTGACAGAGTCCAATTCAAAGACACTAGAAATTAATTTTAGGAGATTTTGGTCTAATATCAAAAATAATGAAAAATCTATCTTCGTCTAATCGGCGTTCTTGGCCCACGGGCAGACCGTAGGGGCAAAGCCCTGACGGGGGGAGGCCTGCTCTCGTTTGGAACGAACCTCATATACCTTGGTAGGTGTATTAAGTATGTAGGTGTGTTAAGTCACATACCGTTTTTTTTCTATTAGGTCATATGTTGTCCTCATATGACCCAAATGCTTCTACTAGAATAGACTGCAGGTGTATCCTGTCCGGCCTCAACCGGATGAGGTGACCTCTGGGTCAGGCTCATGAGTCATCCGCAGTCCTCCACCAAGTAGCATCACTGTTAAAGTTACATCTGCCCGGGCCTCAACCGGACGAACGTGACCTCGGGTCACTCTCATGTGTGGGACCCAAGCCTTCCACCACACAGTATCACTATTGAGCCCTCCCCGCCTCCTCTTTGTCTTTGCTCACATTTGTACATTCATGTGTCGCGAGCCCCTGGAGGGTTTTTCCATTCTCCATCACATTTATTTAATCTATGTATATTTTAAATGTTTTTGTATGTTAAATTAAACAAACAGACAAACAAACAAACAAACAAACGTGTAAATGGAACATTAATGTTAGATACATGATTGATATCGATTAAACATTCCATCGATACACAGCATCAATAATAACATACATCTTGTCTAGTAACGATCAACTTAACACATAACCATAACTATGATCGCGGGTTCTCCTAGTTGGGAGATTAAAATACTCAAGCTGATTCAAATTATATTATAGCAAAACAAAATACACTGCTCAAAAAAAATGAAGGAACACTTTGAAAACACATCAGATTTCAATGGTGAAAAAAAAAGTTGGATATCTATACTGATATGGACAGTTTAATGTGTCAGGAAGAAAAGGATGCCACATCTTTTGATGGAAATAAAAGTTTTCAGCCTACAGAGGGCTTAGTAAATAGACACCCCAAAAATCAAAGTGAAAAAATGATGTGTCAGGCTCGTCCATTTTGCCTAAATTCAATTTCTGCAACTCAAAAATCTGTTCAATATCTTGTGTGTCCCCCACAAGCTTGTATGCATGCTTGGCAATGTTACGGCATGCTCCTAATGAGACGACGGATGGTGTCTTGTGGGATGTCCTCCCAGATCTGTCTAAGGGCATCAGCAAGCTCCTGTAAAGTCTGAGGAGCAACCTGGCGGCGTCTGATGGACCGAAACATTATGTCCCAAAGGTGTTCTATCGGGTTTAGATCAGGTGATCGTGAGGGCCATTCAATTGTGTCAATTCCTTCATCCTCCAGATACTGTCTACATCCTCTTGCCACATGAGCCGGGCATTGTTGTGGATCAGGAAGAACCCAGGACCTACTGCACCAGCGTAGGGTCTGACCATGGGTGCAAGGATTTGATCCCGATACCTAATGGCAGTCAGACTGCCGTTTTCTAGCCTGTAGAGGTCTGTTCGTCCCTCCATGGAAATGCCTGCCCAGACCATCACTGACCCACCACCGAACCGGTCATGCTGAATGATGTTGCAGGCAGCATAGCGCTCTCCTTGGCTTCTCCAGACCCTTTCACGTCTATCACAGGTGCTCAGGGTAAACCTGCTCTCATCTGTGAAAAGCACAGGGTGCCAGAGGCGGACTTGCCAATTCTGGTGTTCCACGGTGCTGAGCAATGAGCACAGGGTACACTACAGGACGTCGTGCCCTGAGGCCACCCTCATGAAGTCTGTTTCTGACTGTTTGGGCAGAGACATTCACACCAGTAGCCTGCTGGAGGTCATTCTGTAGGGCTCGTGCAGTGCTCAACCTGTTCCTCCTTGCACAAAGTAGCAGATATCGGTCCTGCTGATGGAATGAGAACCGTCTACGGCCCTGTCCAGCTCTCCTCGAGTAACTGCCTGTGTCCTGGAATCTCCTCCATGCTCTGGAGATTGTACTGTGAGACACATATTATCTTCTTGCAACAGCACGCATGGATGTGCCATCCTGGAGGAGTTGGACAATCCGCGCAATTTCAGGAGGGTTAAGAAATCGCCTCATGCTCCCAGTCGTGATAGCTAAAGGCAACACTTATGGAAAAACAGTTAAAAAAGATCAAGAGGGAGGAACTTGAAATGGCCTCCACCTGCAAAACCAGTCCTGTTTTGCGGGACCATCTAGTTGTTGCCCCTCTAGTGCACCTGTTGTTAATTCCATCAACACCAATGCAGCTGAAACTGATTAACAACCCCTTCTGCCACCTACCTGACCAAAACCTTATCAGAAAAGTCTAATTGAATTCATGCTGCGCCCTGATAAAAAAACTGTTACTTTAATTTTTTGAGCAGTGTAATATAAAATAATCCAAAATTGTGTGATGCTATGCGTAATTCAGACAGATTATGATTGTTTAGTCAATAACTTTTAAACTATTAATTTACTACGTAAGGTCAATCTGACTTTGGCACTATCTTCTGGTGAAATTTGGAACTGCAATAGAGGTTGACAAGCTCAACCAGTAACCACCCTTTACCAGTTTAACAAAAGTTAACTTTGAGGAACTAACTTCCTTTCCTAGGCTCAAAACAGGTCACCCCTATGTAGAGCTTTGGCACCATCTCCTGGTGATACAATTTTATAGATTCATTATTTTCCCTACCCCACCCCCAATGAAGGACTACAGATGGAAAATAGCACTTCTGCTAAAGCCATCTTGTTATTGTTTATGTTGTGACAATAATTTATAGTATTACATGCCGTCCTTTAAATAAACTCATTCATTCATTCATTCATTCATTCATTCATTCATTCATTCATTCATTCATTCATTCATTCATTCATCTTGACCTCTTGCATGGACTCCAGAAAAATCAATTCATGATCCCAGAATTGTACATTTTTTAGGCGTGGCTAAAACATGGCCCAGTGATGACAAGTGCTCCCTCTAAGTAAGTACTGCATGCTTTCATTTCATCTGTAGTAGCTATCCATCACTATTGCAAGTTAAGTACCATAATTTTCGGAATATAAACCGCTACTTTTGTCTCACATTTTTAACCCTGGGGTTTATAGTCCGGTGCAGCTTATATAGGTTTTTTCCCGTGATTTTTCTCATGACTAATACACTTATACACTCATAAAAAGGCTGTGGACCACTGTTGTGCTGTTATGTTAATAAAAGTTACGCGTCTCAAAATAATCATCTCTTTCCTGACAATTATCTTTGTGTATATTCTCTGTCAAGTGGCATGGTGGTACAAGATGGTGTAAAATTAGGTATTGAATTTGGCCCAGGCACATTGGCTATCCCAAAACATGTAGTTGTTCCAAAATTTCACCAGGAGATGGTGTTAAAGCTTGACGTGGGGTGACCTGATGGAAATTAACAAATCTAATAAATTAAATTGTTAGCAATTGGGAGGACACGACCTGTTCAAACACGTAGCAACGCACAATTTTGG